>NW_026706638.1:0-111114 GCF_029867415.1 Vicia villosa
AACCTTGGTTCCGATGGAAACAGAAAAGAGGTTAAGATTGGAGCTTCGCTCAGTTCAGAGATCAGAGAGAGTTTGATACAGCTGCTCAAAGAATTCTCAGATGTCTTCGCTTGGTCTTATCAAGATATGCCAGGGTTGGATACCAGTATAGTGGAGCATCACTTGCCATTAAAAGCAGAATGCCCTCCGGTCAAGCAAAAATTGAGAAGAACTCATCCGGAGATGGCCATGAAAATCAAAGAGGAAGTTCAAAAGCAGATCAACGCAGGTTTCCTCGTCACTTCAGAATACCCTCAGTGGTTAGCTAACATTGTTCCCGTTCCTAAGAAAGACGGAAAAGTCCGCATGTGCGTCGACTATAGAGATTTGAACAAAGCTAGCCCTAAGGATGATTTTCCTTTACCACATATTGATATGTTGGTGGACAGTACAGCAAAATCCAAAGTGTTCTCATTCATGGACGGATTTTCAGGATACAACCAAATCAAAATGGCACCTGAAGACATGGAAAAAACAGCTTTCATCACCCCCTGGGGCACGTTCTGCTACCGTGTTATGCCTTTTGGACTAAAGAACGCGGGGGCAACTTATCAAAGGGCCATGACTACGCTTTTCCATGACATGATGCATAAGGAAGTGGAAGTCTATGTGGACGACATGATTGCCAAATCAGAAAATGAAGAAGATCACATACAAAATCTGACAAAGTTATTTCAACGCTTACGGAAGTTTCAGCTTCGCCTGAACCCCAACAAGTGCACCTTTGGTCTCTATTCAGGAAAACTCCTTGGTTTCATTGTCAGCAAACGAGGAATTGAAGTAGATCCAGACAAAGTCAAGGCAATTCAAGAAATGCCTTCACCCAGAACCGAGAAACAAGTTAGAGGATTTCTTGGACGTTTGAATTACATCTCGAGATTCATATATCTCATGACTGCAACTTGCGCTCCTATTTTCAAACTTCTACGGAAAAATCAAAGTTGCGTCTGGACAGACGATTGTCAGAAAGCGTTCGACAACATTAAGGAATATCTGCTCGAACCACCCATCTTGTCTCCTCCAGTGGAAGGAAGACCTTTGATAATGTACTTAACCGTCTTAGAAGACTCCATGGGTTGTGTCCTTGGACAGCAAGACGAGACGAAGAGAAAAGAGCATGCCATTTACTATCTAAGCAAGAAATTCACTGACTGTGAATCCCGCTACTCCATGCTCGAGAAGACGTGTTGTGCTTTGGCCTGGGCTGCCAAGCGTCTCCGTCAGTACGTACTTCGACTGGAGCAATTCCTTTCTCCCTTGTATAAGGCATGGAGGCAGTCCTACCTATAGAGGTTGAGATTCCATCAATGAGAGTCTTGATGGAAGCAAAATTAACAGAAGCCGAGTGGTGTCAAAGCAGATTCAATGAATTGAACTTAATCGAAGAAAAGCGCATGACAGCTTTATGCCACGGTCAGCTATATCAACAAAGAATGAAGAAAGCTTTTGACAAAAAGGTTCGACCTCGCACAATCAAAGAAGGCGACCTTGTACTAAAAAAGATTCAATCTTTTCTCACAGATTCAAGAGGGAAATGGACTCCCAATTATGACGGCCCCTACGTGGTCAAGAGAGCTTTCTCAGGAGGAGCCTTAATACTCACGACTATGGATGGAGAAGAATTCACCCGTCCTGTGAACGTCGACGCAGTCAAGAAATACTTCGCCTAAATATTAAAAGAACAGCTCGCTAAGTTGAAAACTCGCAAAGAGCGACTTAGGCAAAAAAGAGCGTCTCGGTGAATCGAAAACCCGGAAGGGCGATTCAGGCAAAAATTAGAGACATAAAAAAATATATATATTAATCAATCCCGGTAGACTTAAAACCCGAAAGGGGTAGTTTACGCAAAAGTTAGGGATATATGGCAAGTAACTGTGTTCAGGACAAACTTGATCATTCAAAATCCATAGCGGAGTATTCATCAGTAGGTCATCTTCTACGAAGCACGAATACAGCGCAACTCGGAGTGGAAGGGAAAGATAACGGTCGTCACGTTTCATCGTAGCCCTTTTCCCGAAAATTACCAATTTCCAACTTTGTAAATACTCCATGGAATCAAGCATTTGGCTGATTACCATTCCATATATAATAATTTGAGCCTTGTGCTTTTCCTTTGCAATCTAGTCTTATTCAGTTTCTTGAAATGCATTTTAAGTTTAAACAGTCATTTTCTTGAAACAAATGTTTTCATAAAATAAAAATGAATTTACTTGCAAAAATAAAGGTGAAATTTCTTTCTGAGGTTTACAAACAATAGGAAGAATGCCAACAGTTGCTCCGAGAACGGTTGAGACTCCGGGAACCAATATTTCCCCATGAGGTCGCTTTGCGAACATCTCCCGATGACGGATCTTTACTTCAATTCGTATTACTCACTTCGGACAGCGGACAACTGATAACCGGATATTCCCAACAGAGTTCGAACTACAAGAAGAGGACATCTTCTGATCAACAAGAATTCAAGTCGTATCATAGGATTTTACATCTGCGACAATTCCATTCACATTCACTTTACATTTTATCATTGTCATAATATTCATGCATACATTACATCATAATTGCATAGTCGAATCAGGCTTTGATCCTGTGAATGCCTAAGTCATTAAGGCATGAACTCAAGTTTCCCCTGCAAGTTCCGGAGAAACTTTTTCCTTCGAGACAACAGTTCATACACAAGGATCTCCCCAAGCAAGTCAACAAATGGTTGTCTCCCTCAAGGAGATAGTTTGTTCACTTTTGGAATCCCTCAGCCGAGAATCTCCTGCAGAGCGACATTCGACAGTCTTCTTCAGATAAGATAGTCTGCTTCACATTTTGGAATTCCCTAGAGGTTTGGTATTTCCCCAGCAAGGTCGAGAGATGCCACTTTTTTGTTAAAGAAAATAATTCAGAATCTCCCAGCAGATCGACAAAATGATTCCCCAGCGGAGTCAGTGAATGGTAGTCTTCATCCAGGAAGATAGTTCACGATCCCCAGCGGAGTCAGTGAATGATAGTCTTCGTCCAGAAGATAGTTCAGATTCCCCAACAAAGTCAGCAAATGGCAGTCTCTTTCAGCAGAAGACAGTTTGCTCACTTTCTATCATAACAGAGTCAGCAAATGGCAGTCTCTTTCAGCAGAAGACAGTTTGCTCACTTTCTATCACAACAAAGTCAGCAAATGGCAGTCTCTTTCAGCAGAAGACAGTTTGCTCACTTTCTATCATAACAGAGTCAGCAAATGACAGTCTCTTTCAGCAGAAGACAGTTTGCTCACTTTCTATCACAACAGAGTCAGCAAATGGCAGTCTCTTTCAGCAGAAGACAGTTTGCTCACTTTCTATCATAACAAAGTCAGCAAATGGCAGTCTCTTTCAGCAGAAGACAGTTTGCTCACTTTCTTTCATGACAGGGTCGACAAATGGCAGTCTCTCCCAGTAGAAGACAGTTTGCTCCCCTAGCAATTGGCAAATGGCAGTCTTTTCCCAAGAAAAGACAGTTTGTCTGCTAAATACTCAAGAGATCGACAAATGGCAGTTTCTTCGAACAGTTTGTCTGTTTCTGGGATGTTTAACTCCCCACAGAGTCGATGAATGGCAGTTTTCCTCTTAGGAAAACAATTCGTTGATTCCCTAGGCATCAGTTGACGAATGGCAGTCTTCACCACGAAAACAGTTCGTCTGCCTTCAAACAAAGTCATTAGCCCCTCAAAAGATCATGAGGCCATATGACATTCTTTTAAAGACGTCAAGTCGAAAGGGAAGATGGTGAAGTTTCTCTACAGCCGTCAAATGGCATCTTACCTCCAAGCGATGGTAAGAAGTTTGACGAGGAAACAAACCTTTGAAGTTTCTCTACAGCCGTCAAATGGCATCTTACCTCCAAGCGATGGTAAGAAGTTTGACGAGGAAACAAACCTTTGAAGTTTCTTTACAGCCGTCAAATGGCATCTTACCTCCAAGCGATGGTAAGAAGTTTGACGAGGAAACAATCCTTTGAAGTTTCTTTACAGCCGTCAAATGGCATCTTACCTCCAAGCGATGGTAAGAAGTTTGACGAGGAAACAAACCTTTGAAGTTTCTTTACTACCATCAAATGGCGTCTCGTCTCCAAGTGCTGATGAGAAGTTTGATGAGGAAACAAACCTTTGGAAATTTTCTCTTTATCTGAGATATTGTCCAAACACAACTGAGACCAGTTTCGAGATTTGGACATCCGGAACGAGAGGAGGTTGTTTACCTTTTTCTAAGTATCAACACTTAGTTAAAGAAGATGGATTGCGCATCCTACATTGCCATCCATTCACCAGAATCCACATCAAGTATTTCTGCAGGAGTTTGTCTCCTCATCCCCCGCCAAGTGCGACAACGGGATCAAATCATGCAAAGATTTTATCATCTCAGGAGCGCCCAAAATTCGGGCATTCTTTGATATTTAAGTCTCTTTCACGCAGGAGAGATCGAGACATCAATCTCTCTCCCTCCAGATAAAAGAAACTTAAATAGGGGCATCTGTCATACCCTAATTTTTGACCCCCCTGAGATGACATATTTTCAGGATTTTCATTAGGTCAAAACTAGTGCCCAAAGCAGTCACTTCTTCATCTGGCATTTAATCAAGGATATTCAAAGACAAGAGAACTCAGGCAAAGGATCAATCAATAGAGGGATTAGTCTCTAATACAATCATAAGACTCAAAAGCCTCATTATTACACCTATGATTGATTAAGACACCCAGTCATCTAAGCACAGGATCACTCAGATCAACAGACTAGGGTTTGGAGCCTATCAAGGACTAAAATCAGGGATCACTTTTGGGAAACCCTAAAAAGCTCCAGGGAACCATTCAAAGACATCAATCATCTTCAAATAACTCATATGACAAGATCCACTGGACATTACACCTCAGTTCAAAGTCTACAGTCATCATTGTCCTCTGGTCGACAATTAGGGTTTTTGACCTAATTCACCAAGATAGTTGACTTTTAATCAGGGCATGAATCCAAAACTCAAGACATGATTCAAGAGTCTCTACTACCTCAATATAATCCATTTACATCATTCATTTGAGGATAAGATCTTGTTTCTACACAAAAGTCCAAAAATTCACTTTGTCAGGCAAAAGTCAACTGTATGGGATCACCCTTGACTTTTAAGGTTTTTGGTCAAAAAATGACTTTCAAAGATCAATATCATCAATATATGGATATTAAAGTCATTTGACCAAAGAAATTCAAAGAAATTCATCAAGGAGCAAAAAGTCGGGAATTAGGGTTTTTGAAGGCATGGTGAGAACTCAAAATTTCACCTACACAACTCAAAAAACTTCCAACATGAAAGTTGTAGATCTTGCAAAATAAAACAACATCTTACAAAGGAACTTTTTTCAAAAGATCAATCATTTATGAAGTTTTGGAAATTTTGAAGTTTAGGTCATAAACACTTAGAAATTTTTCTAAGTGTTTTAACCTAGTTTTCATCCAACTTTGGGCTCATTTTTCACAAATTTCCCAAATGATTCTGAAGAAGACATAAACTAATGATTTAAAGTAGATGTTTAGGGCTTTCCAAATTGTGTTCAACCTTCTCCAAATTCAATTTGAGCTAAGAGTTATGCTTGTTCGAAGTTGGCCTCATGAAGTAAAATTATAGGTCATGGACACTTTTGGACTTTGCAAATTTTGTGCAAATAACCTCTCTTATGGATGCTACACGACCCATAACACATCTGAAACCATGTCATGCATTCATTTTCACCATGCCATAAGAATTGAAGAAGATTCTAAAAACAAGAACATGTGATTATGTAATGATTACATTTGTGAATTTATGGCAAATTGATGAATCACCCAAGGAATCTTCTCACCAACCAATTAGAGCTCATTTCTGGCTCAGAATTGTCCCCTAAGATTAAACAAAATCGAGGGCTAGGGGATTGATCAAATGGAATCAAAATTCTCATCATTGCATAAGAGATACTTGCAAACTTCCTTCATGGCTAAGAAAGCAAATCAACTTCACTAAGGAAGCTCACTCCTCTGCAGCTATACTGATCCATTTGCCTATAAATACAGATGCATTCCTCATTCAAAAACACACCAAAGCAACCATATTCCTTGCTTTCTCTTTCTCTTCTCATGTTCATTGTTTTTCAAAGTTCTTTGGCAAGAAGAATCGATTTCTTCAAACCAAAGCTCATCTTTGGGAAGTGAACATTCTAACATCTCAAGGGAGGTCATTTGAGGTGATCCAAGCACCTGGATCACTTCTGTAAGTGGAGGAACACCATTGTTGCTCTCACTTTGGAGCATTTGCAGTTGGAGGCCCATGGAGTAATTCAGGAGGTTCCGAGCCAAGCCAATCATCCAGGCACACTCCTCAGGTCATAGTGAAGCTAACCAGATGGCTGCAGCTCATCTGTAACTCAAGAATCAACACCCTCCATGTCCACTTGAAGCTGAAATCGAGGGAGGTCCATAGAACAATTCAGAAGGATTCAGGCTGCAATAAGCATTCAGTTAGCATCATTGAGTCTCAGCGAAGCTATTGAGATCATTCATTCAAGCCCAGGTGCTCTCCATCATCCTCACGACCTCCATTTTCAGAGGTAAGTTTCTGAACTCCACCTCTTTAATTTAAGCACTCTTTGTGGTAAAGCTCGATTCTATCTTGTTCAGCATCATTAGAGGATTGAAAACCCTCTATCATCATTCATTTATTCATCTTGTGCATCATTTAATTTTAAAATTAGGGTTTATGTGTTCTTCGTGTTCATAATGAAATTCGTTAGTTACACTTAGAATAAATGAATTCTGAGCTCATAATCATGTTCCTTGTCTAAAAACGAGTGAGATTGATGTTTACATCATGCCATTTAGTTGAGAGACCAGAGAGTTAGGAATTTGAAAATCTGAAGCTCGAGGAAGAAGATGAACATGGCGCGCGTAAAATTTGAATTTCCTGGCTTATCTGAAAATATAATATATTGAGTGTATATAGTTAACAAGCTGCGCGCGCAGCTCAGTTGGTTAAGTTTTGAAATGTGATCATGAAGGGCGTGGGTTCGAACCTCTCTAGGGCCAAACCAATTTTTTTAGCATCCATTTTCATTCTTTTTTTTTTTATATACAAACTTCACACAATTAATAAACTTATCAAATTAAATCATTTTCACTTCATTTTTCACACACTTGCTATTTAATATACCTACTTTGTGAATAATCAAAAAAATCATAAAAATATTATTTATTTCATGTATTTTAATTAGGTTTAAAATAGTATGTTTTAAATGTTTTCTTAAATACTTTAAAATATATATATTCATTTTGTTTTAACCTAATTACTTTGTGAATAATTTTATGATAAAACCCTAATTATTTAGGTCTTAATTGGGTATAGATTTCATCTTTGCCTTAATTAAGTTGACTTTTGTCAATATTCAAAACTGTTTTCAATCTCTGATTAAACGGATGATTAGGGTTTTCAAACAACAAAACCTTGCATCATTCCAAATCATTTTTCAAATTGCTTTTACACCAGTACTGTAAAGTACTGGGCCTCTAATAGAGTGTAAGTCCCAAAAAACCTTCTCTTCTTAGCTTGTTTTCAAAACTGTATTTTCAAAATCTTCTTTCTGTTTTCAAAACATTCTTCTGGTATTTGAAGGGCATTATTCCCGGTGAAACTCTTCAGATACCTATGTGACCTTTGTCCATCTTCACTTCTTCTGTTTTCAAAAACCTTAACTGTTTATCATATATATATTCAACTGTTATCCACCAATTACTGTTGAGGCTCTGTACATACTTCTTCAATGGCCTCCACTCCATCCAGGTTAGGCTTTACAAGCTTTCAATTTACAGTCTTTATTTAAATTACTGTCAAATATAAACTGTGCATATATTAGTTTAGAACTACGTTTGAGTATAAACCCTAGGACAGTTAAACTATATATATATTATAGGAATATGGCCTAGGATTGAGAATGTCTTCCCGGTGAAGGCTCTTTCCTAATTAGAGATCTGTAGTTCAAACCCCCAAGATGAATTAATCCCGGTGAAACATCTTGGTAAAAACCTTAGAATCCAAAAATAATAGGACACATCCACCCAAAGAGGAATTATTCCCGGTGAAACCTCTTACCCATTTGCTTAGAGCCAAAATAAGTTCAAAACTACATAGCTTTCTCTTGTGCTATAACAAGGACCCTCGATTAGCCTCCTCTTGGGCTTTGTACAAGGACCCACAGGCTTCTTAAAAGCATTTCCAGCTTCCTCTTGAGCTTGTATACAAGGACCCATCAGGTTTCTTATAAACATAGGAACAGGTCTTTAGTCACCTTTTAGCCTACCCTGGTGAGTTTCTTCCAATTTAAACCAGACTTTAAACAAGCTAAGTTTGTCTCAATTTTGCATTGAGTACACCTTTTGGAATGAGAGACATGGACAGTCTCTGTCACCCTTATATTCATCAATCTTCCTTAGCAGAGTCTAGGATCCATGTTTGATCATCCTCAGCATTGAGTCAGCCTTCATCTTGGGCTTTAAACAAGAAGTCTCCATTAGATAATCTTTCTGCCATTCATTTTCAACAAAACCCCTGGAAAGGGTTAGCCTCCAACATCTGTCTAAAAAATGTTAAACCCCTGGAAAGGGTTAGCCTCCAACATCTGTCTTTTTAATATAAACCCCTGGAAAGGGTTAGCCTCCAACATCTGTCTAAAAAATGTCAAACCCCTGGAAAGGGTTAGCCTCCAAAGTCAATTAAAATCAACCTCCATTTCAATAAATCCCTGGAAAGGGTTAGCTTCCACACATTCCTTCATTTCAATAAACCCCTGGAAAGGGTTAGCCTCCAAAGGCAATTATTAAAATGTCAAAAAAATAAAGATTCATTTCTCTTAGGAGATAATGTCCCCAAAAGAGTCAAAACCCCTGGAAAGGGTCAGCCTCCAAAAAACATGATAAAGTCAGTCTTTTAACAGACAAATTCACCAGCTGAGTCAAAATCCCTGGAAAGGGTTAGCTTCCAAAGAAAAACAGTCTTTTAATAAATAAAACCTCCTCAGTAGAGTCAAAACCAACAAAAACAGTTAGCCTCAACCTTGGGCTTCATACAAGGCACCCAAACAATAAAACTCCCCTGTTAAGACTCAGCCTCAACCTTGGGCATTGTACAAGGCAGATAATAGAGTCTCCCCAGTGAGTTCTTCATCATTCAGTAGCCACAACCTTGGGCTTTGTACAAGGCAGATAAACCATACTTTCATGTGTCAAAGATTCCTAACACCTAGGATCTTTTCCCCTTAGAGTCATTCATACTCAATTCATTTATTTAAGAGTCAGCCACAACCTTGGGCTTTGTACAAGGCAGAAAATAATATTTTCCCTAGCTAGAGTTAGCCACAACCCTGGGCTTTGTACAAGGCACATAAAATAGAGTCATTCATTCAATTATCCTCAACAGTCAGCCACAACCTTGGGCTTTGTACAAGGCACACAAATAGAGTCTCCCTAAGTAGAGCCAGCCTCAATTCTGGGCTTTGTACAGAACACAAAAATACCCTGTAATTAATCCCCAGTGGAGTCATCTCCCAGAGTCAATAATAATTAATAAATCAATCAAAAAGCCTCAAGCTTGGGCCTCATACAAGCCAGCTAAAGTCAAATCTTTTATACAGTAGATAGACATAGCTTATCTCTATAGAGAGATATTTTTACTAATCTACCACATTCAAACAAACAAACATTTCAATTTCAATTTCAATCAAAGTCTCCCATTTAGGACTCTGAAAGACATGCTCTGGCACATCCCCAGACTTGTACACTTTCCCTAATTTGGATGAGCATCTTTCTTTCATTTTAGAGGCACGATGGCTGTCATACTTGATCAACCAAGTAGACTCCCCTCTTAATGAAACATCATTTTTTTTAGCTTTTCTGTCACTTTTAAAATGTTTGTGGTGGAATAGTAGAAATACCTCTCTGTAAAGATGATTTCATGTCTCTTTACTGTAAACAGAGATTTAATTCCAAGCTTCAACCTTGAGCTTCAAGCAAGGCACCAAAAACAAGTAATTTCCCTAGTTAGTTCCCCGAACTACATTAAGCTCTGACTTCCACTAGGGATATGTAGGCATGAGGTTCACAAGGAATCTCAGCGAGCTAATAAAATACCAAAAGTAGTCAGTCTGTCTATCTGTCTGTCTTTCTTTAATCAATTCAATTCTCTCTCCTAACACAAAGGAGAAACTTTCCCAATCATTAGCAGCAAACACAATCACAATGACACAGAGAAGGTTCCTGTAGAGTACTACAGATATGTAGGGTGTTTAAACACTTCCCTATGTATAACCGACCCCCCGGACTCCAGAATTTCTAGTCTAGGTGAAATCCCCACACTTAGCAAACTCCTAGGGTTTAGTTGAGATCTTTTTTTCCCTTTCCTACTCGTAGGACCAATAAGAAAGTTCGTGTGATATCGTAGGAAGAACTGAAACAAAATTCATCCCACCACGGGCGCATTCTCCTTCCAAATTTCGCGTGAAGGGTTTAGCGTGCCGTCCTCCCAAGTGAAACGGGGAGGTAAAGAAAACGACACCACAGAAAAATGGCGACTCTGCTGGGGATATAAGTGTTAAAAACCTTGGTTTTTCATCCAAACCAATGGTTGACCTGTTGCTGGTCCAGCCCCAATGAGGAATTAGGGATGCCAAATTCCCCCTCAAACAAGAGAGGTCCTGCCTAACCTCTGTGTCATATCATGTGATTGTTGCATATATATTTGTTTACTTTGTTTATTCTGTATCGGGAAAGGGCTTGATTCCCCCTTGTGGTGAGAAATCCTATACCCGGATTTGAGTGCAACATAAGATAGGATGGAGGATGTCTTCCCGGTGAAGGCCCTCTAATCTTGGTTTCCAAGTCTAGTCTTGGGATTTGCCTGGCTGGTTGTGATTAACTGCGCCACTGCATTCCGAGACTGATTTGTACCAGGAGGACCTAGAAACACATTAACCCCACTTAAAGCCTTTTTTTAGGACGTAGAGCGGTGATTACGGAAGTAATTGTCACGCAGATACTACACTTAGAGAAAACTCTCTTATAGATACCAATCAACGTATCTTTAAGGTTGAGCAAAAACTCTGAGACCCCTAGAACCCGTTCTACAGGTACAAAAATCCTTAACCTTAGTTTACCATTGGGGCGGGGATTGCGTTTGGACTTCATGACCACTATATGTGGGGTCGTTTTCTTTTACCTCCCCGTTTCACTTGGGAGGACGGCACGCTAAACCCTTCACGCGAAATTTGGAAGGAGAATGCGCCCGTGGTGGGATGAATTTTATTTCAGTTCTTCCTACGATATCACACGAACTTTCTTATTTGTCCTACGAGTAGGAAAGGGGAAAAAAGATCTCAACTAAACCCTAGGAGTTTGCTAAGTGTGGGGATTTCACCTAGACTAGAAATTCTGGAGTCCGGGAGGTCGGTTATACATAGGGAAGTGTTTAAACACCCTACATATCTGTAGTACTCTACAGGAACCTTCTCTGTGTCATTGTGATTGTGTTTGCTGCTAATGATTGGGAAAGTTTCTCCTTTGTGTTAGGAGAAGGAATTGATTTGATTTGAAAAGACAGACAGATAGACAGACTGACTATTTTTGGTATTTTATTAGCTCGCTGAGATTCCTTGTGAACCTCATGCCTACATATCCCTAGTGGAAGTCAGAGCTTAATGTAGTTCGGGGAACTAACTAGGGAAATTAATTGTTTTTTTTTGTGCCTTGCTTGAAGCTCAAGGTTGAAGCTTGGAATTAAATCTCTGTTTACAGTAAAGAGACATGAAATCATCTTTACAGAGAGGTATTTGTACTATTCTACCACAAACATTTAAAGGAGTGACAGAATAACTGGATTCATTTCATTCAAGAGGGGAGTCTACTTGGTTGATCAAGTATGACAGCCATCGTGCCTCTAAAATGAAAGAAAGATGCTCATCCAAATTAGGGAAAGTGTACAAGTCTGGGGATGTGCCAGAGCATGTCTTTCAGAGTCCTAAATGGGAGACTTTGATTGAAATTGAAATTGAAATGTTTGTTTGTTTGAATGTGGTAGAGTAGTAAAAATATCTCTCTATAGAGATAAGCTATGTCTATCTACTGTATAAAAGATTTGACTTTAGCTGGCTTGTATGAGGCCCAAGCTTGAGGCTTTTTGATTGATTAATTAATATTATTGACTCTGGGAGATGACTCCACTGGGAATTAATTACAGGGTATTTTTGTGTTCTGTACGAAGCCCAGAATTGAGGCTGACTCTTATTTAGGGATACTCTATTTGTGTGCCTTGTACAAAGCCCAAGGTTGTGGCTAACTGTTGAGGATAATTGAATGAATGACTCTATTTTATGTGCCTTGTACAAAGCCCAAGGTTGTGGCTAACTCTAGCTAGGGAAAACATTATTTTCTGCCTTGTACAAAGCCCAAGGTTGTGGCAGACTCTTAAATAAATGAATTGAGTATGGATGACTCTAAGGGGAAAAGATCCTAGGTGTTAGGAATCTTTGACACATGAAAGTATGGTTTATCTGCCTTGTACAAAGCCCAAGGTTGTGGCTACTGAATGATGAAGGACTCACTGGGGAGACTCTATTATCTGCCTTGTACAATGCCCAAGGTTGAGGCTGACTCTTAACAGGGGAGTTTTATTGTTTGGGTGCCTTGTATGAAGCCCAAGGTTGAGGCTAACTGTTTTTGTTGGTTTTGACTCTACTGAGGAGATTTTATTTATTAAAAGACTGTTTTTCTTTGGAAGCTAACCCTTTCCAGGGATTTTGACTCAGCTGGTGAATTTGTCTGTTAAAAGAATGATTTTTGGAAGCTAACCCTTTCCAGGGACTTTGACTCTTTATTGACTGAACTTGGAGGCTAACCCTTTCCAGGGGTTTTGACTCTTTTGGGGAAATTATCTCCTAAGAGAATGAATCTTTGGTTTTGAAAGACTGATAATGTTAAAATGAAAGAATGATGTTGGAGGCTAACCCTTTCCAGGGGTTTTTATTGAAATGAAGGATTGATTTTGGAGGCTAACCCTTTCCAGGGATTATTATTGAAATGATAGATTGATTTTGGAGGCTAACCCTTTCCAGGGGTTTTTGTTAAAATGACATATTGTGTGGAGGCTAACCCTTTCCAGGGGTTTTGTTGAAAATGAATGGCAGAAAGATTATCTAATGGAGACTTCTTGTTTAAAGCCCAAGATGAAGGCTGACTCAATGCTGAGGATGACCCAAAGCATGGATCCTAGACTCTGCTAAGGAAGATTGATGAAGATAAGGGTGACAGAGACTGTCCATGTCTCTCATTCCAAAAGGTGTACTCAATGCAAAATTGAGACAAACTTAGCTTGTTTAAAGTCTGGTTTAAATTGGAAGAAACTCACCAGGGTAGGCTAAAAGGTGGCTAAAGACCTGTTCCTATGTTTATAAGAAACCTGATGGGTCCTTGTATACAAGCTCAAGAGGAAGCTGGAAATGCTTTTAAGAAGCCTGTGGGTCCTTGTACAAAGCCCAAGAGGAGGCTAATCGAGGGTCCTTGTTATAGCACAAGAGAAAGCTATGTAGTTTTGAACTTATTTTGGCTCTAAGCAAATGGGTAAGAGGTTTCACCGGGAATAATTCCTCTTTGGGTGGATGTGTCCTATTTATTTGGATTCTAAGGTTTTTGCCAAGATGTTTCACCGGGAATAATTCATCTTGGGGGTTTGAACTACAGATCTCTAATTAGGAAAGAGCCTTCACCGGGAAGACATTCTCAATCCTAGGCCATATTCCTATAATATATATATAGTTTAACTGTCCTAAGGTTTATACTCAAACGTAGTTCTAAACTAATATATGCACAATTTATATTTGACAGTAATTTAAATAAAGACTGTAAATTGAAAGCTTGTAAAGCCTAACCTGGATGGAGTGGAGGCCATTGAAGAAGTATGTACAGAGCCTCAACAGTAATTTTTGTTGTTTTGTTGATAACAGTTGAACATATATATGATAAACAGTTAATGGTTTTTGAAAACAGAAGAAGTGAAGATGGACAAAGGTCACATAGGTATCTGAAGAGTTTCACCGGGAATAATGCCCTTCAAATACCAGAAGAATGTTTTGAAAACAGAAAGAAGATTTTGAAAATACAGTTTTGAAAACAAGCTAAGAAGAGAAGGTTTTTGGGACTTACACTCTATTAGAGGCCCAGTACTTTACAGTACTGGTGTAAAAGCAATTGAAAATGATTTTGAATGATACAAGGTTTTGTTGCTTGAAAACCCTAATCATTTGATTTATTCGGAGATTGAAAACAGTTTTGAGAATTGACAAAAGTCAACTTAATTAAAGTAAAAATAAAGATTTTTTACTTAATTAAGACCTAAACAATTAGGGTTTTATCATAAACTTATTTACAAAGTGATTAGGTTAAAATAAAGTGACAATATATATTTAAAGTATTTAAGAAAACACTTAAAAACATACTATTTTAAACCTAATTAAAATACATGAAATAAATAATATTTTTATGATTTTTTTGATTATTCACAAAATAGATATGTTAAATAAAAAGTGTGTGAAAAATGAAGTGAAAATGATTTAGTTTGATAAGTGAATTACTTATGTGAAGTTGTGAAGAAAATGAAAAGGAAAAGTGATAAAAAAATATTTTGGCCTCACCATGGTTTGAACCCACGCCCTTGAAGCCAACAATCAAAACACACACCAACCAGCCAACGCGCGCATGGTGTTATAGAGGGCATTTCATTGCAATATGTGTGTTGTCTAGTGTATAGAGTGGAAAAAAGAAAATAAAATCAAAAGGTCTGAGGCGAGGGGGATTCGAACCCCAGACCTTGGGCATGAGGAGACTAAGAGCGCATGCGTGGCCACTAGGGCAAGTTATTCATTCGTTAAGGAAACGCCTATCATTAAAAATAAAACAAACTTCGCTCAGAGATTTGAAAAATGGCGCCACCCTCCATCTTCGTCTTCAACCTCAAGCTCCATCAATTCAAATTTCTGAACTCTCTCAACTCTCAACCATTTGCAATGATGTAAACATGAAACTTGCTCTAAATTCACTCACGATTCTAAATATGTAACTAACATGAATTAATATTAACTACATCTAACTAATTTACCAGAAATCGTGAAGAACCCTAAAATTTCAAAATCAAATTAAATGACTATACTGAAAGATAAATGGATGATGATAGAGGGTTTTCAATCCTCTGATGATGCTGAACAAGATAGAATCGAGCTATTTCACAAAGAGTACTTAAATTAGAGAAGTGAGGTTCAGAAACTTACCTCTGAAAATGGAGGTCGTGAGGATGATAGAGACCACCTGGGCTTGAATGAATGATCTCAATAGCTTCCCTGAGACTCAATGATGCTAACTGGATGCTTATTGTAGCCTGAATCCTTCTGAATTGTTCTATGGACCTCCCTCGATTTGAGCTTCAAGTGGACATGGAGGTTGTTGAATTTGGAGTTACAGACGAGCTGCAGCCATCTGGTTAGCTTCACTATGACCTGAGGAGTGTGCCTGGATGATTGGCTTGGCTTGAAACCTCCTGAATTACTCTATGGACCTCCAACTGCAACAGCTCCAAGTGAGAGGTGAAGATGATGATTCTTCACTTACAGAAGTGTTTCAGAGGTCTGGATCACCTCTAAATGACTTCCCTAATGTGTTTGAATACTTAATTCCAAAGGAAGAGCTTTGGTTTGAAGAATCCGAGTCTTCTTGCCAAAGAACCTTTGAAAACCTTAAGTATGAAGAAAGAAGAGAGAAAGCAAGAATTTTGTTGCTTTGGTGTGTTTTCTGAATGAGAATGAGGCCTCTATTTATAGGCAAATGGATGCAGATCAATTGGCTGTGGTGAGCTTGCTTAGTGTAGTGAGTTTGGTTTCTTAGCCATGAAGAAATTCAAAGAATCTCCAAAATGCAATGATGCATTTTCGGGCTAGCTTCCCCTATCCATTGATCTTGCAGGATCTTAGGGAACATTTCTGATATGTAGCAAGTTTCTATTGGCTTAGGAGAAGATTCCAATTGGTGAATCATTGCTTATCATAAATTCTCAAAAGTAATGATTACATAATCACATGTTCTTGCTTTTGGGAATCTTCTTCAATCTTCATGCCATGGTGAAAATGAATGCATGGTATTGTTTCAGACATGTTATGGGTCGTGTAGCATCCATTCATGAAGCAAAATGCACAAAATTGCAAAGTTCCAATTTGCACATGACCTATAATTTTACTTCATGAGGCCAACTTTGAACAAGCATAACTCCTAGCTCAAATTGAATTTGGAGAAGGTTGAACATAATTTGGAAAGCCCTAAACATCTACTTCAAATCATTAGTTTATGTCTTCTTCAGAATCATTTGGGAAATTTGTGAAAAATGAGCCCAAAGTTGGATGAAAACTAGGTTAAAACACAGAAAAATTTCTAAGTGTTTATGACCTAAACTTCAAAATTTCCAAAACTTCATAAATGGTTGATCTTTTGAAAAAAGTTCCCTTGTAAGATGTTGTTTTATTTTGCAAGATCTACAACTTTCATGTTGGAAGTTTTTTTGAGTTGTGTAGGTGAAATTTTGAGTTCTCACCATGCCTTCAAAAACCCTAATTCCCGACTTTTTGTTCCTTGATGAATTTCTTTGAATTTCTTTGGTCAAATGACTTTGACATCCATATATTGATGATATTGATCTTTGAAAATCATTATTTGACCAAAAACCTTAAAAGTCAATGATGATCCTTCACAGTTGACTTTTCCCTGACAAAGTGAATTTTTGGGCTTTTGTGTAGAAACAAGATCTTCTCCTCAAATGAATGATGTAAATGGATTATATTGAGGTAGTAGAGATTTTTTGAATCATGTCTTGAGTTTTGGATTCATGCCCTGATTAAAAGTCCACTATCTTGGTGAATTAGGTCAAAACCCTAATTTGTCGACCATGTGAAAATAATGACTGTAGACTTTGAATTGAAGTGTGATGTCCGGTGGATCTTGTAATATGAGATATTTGAAGATGATTGATGTCTTTGAATGATCCCCTGAGGTTTTTTAGGGCTTCCCAAATGTGATCCCTGATTTCAGTCCTTGATAGGCTCAAAACCCTAGTTTGGTGACCTGAGTAAACCTGTACTCAGATGACTGGATGTCTAATCAATCATAGATGAGAAAAATGAAGTCCTTGAGCCCCATGATTGTATTAGGGACTAATCCTTGTATTGATTGATCCTTTGCCTGAGCTTTCTTGTCTTTGAGCATCCTCGATTAGATACCAGATGGAGAAGTAACTGCTTTGGGAACTTGTCTTGACCTGATGAAAAATCCTGAAGATATGCCATCTCAGGGGGGTCATAAATTAGGGTATGACAGATGCCCCTATTTAAGTTTCTTTTATCTTGGGGGAGAGAGATTGATATCTCGATCTTTCCGGCGTAAAAGAGACTTAAATATCGAGGAATGCCCGAATTTTGGGCGCTCCTGAGATGTTGTAATTGATAAAAATCTTTGCATGACTTGATCCCGTTGTCGCACTTGGCGGGGGATGAGGAGACAAACTCCTGCAGAAATACTTGATGTGGATTCTGGCGAATGGATGGCAGTATAGGATGCGCAATCCATCTTCTTTAACTAAGTGTTGATACTTAGAAAAAGGTAAACAACCTCCTCTCGTTCCGGATGTCCAAATCCCGAAACTGGTCTCAGTTGCGTTTGGACAATATCTCAGATAAAGAGAAAATCTCCAAAGGTCTGTTTCCTCATCAAACTTCTTACCAGCGCTTGGAGGTAAGATGCCATTTGACGGCTGTAGAGAAACTTCAAAGGTTTGTTTCCTCGTCAAACTTCTTATCAGCGCTTGGAGATAAGATGCCATTTGACGGCTGTAGAGAAACTTCAAAGGTTTGTTTCCTCGTCAAACTTCTTATCAGCGCTTGGAGATAAGATGCCATTTGACGGCTGTAGAGAAACTTCACCATCTTCCCTTTTGACTTGACGTCTTTGAAAGAATGTCATATGGCCTCATGATCTTTTGAGGGGCTAATGACTTTGTTTGAAGGCGGACGAACTGTTTTCGGGGTGAAAACTCCCATTCGTCAACTGATGCCTGGGAAATCAACGAACTGTTTTCCTAAGAGGAAAACTGCCATTCATCGACTCTGTGGGGAGTTAAACATCCCAGAAACAGACAAACTGTTCGAAGAAACTGCCATTTGTCGATCTCTTGAGTATTTAACAGACAAACTGTCTTTGCTTGGGAAAAGACTGCCATTTGTCGACCCTGTCATGAAAGAAAGTGAGCAAACTGTCTTCTGCTGAAAGAGACTGCCATTTGCTGACTTTGTCATGAAGGAAAGTGAGCAAACTGTCTTCTGCTGAAAGAGACTGCCATTTGCTGACTTTGTTGGGGAATCTGAACTATCTTCTGGACGAAGACTACCATTCGCTGACTCCGCTGGGGAATCATTTGTGATCTGCTGGGAGATTCTGAATTTTTCTTTGACAAGAAGTGGCACCTCTTGACCCTGCTGGGGAAATACCAAACCTGTAGGGAATTCCAAAATGCGAAGCAGACCATCTTATCTGAAGAAGACTGTCGAGTGTCGCTCTGCAGGAGATTCTCGGCTGAGGAATTCCAAAAGTGAACAAACTATCTCTTTGAGGGAGACTACCATCTGTTGACTTGCTTGGTGAGATCCTTGTGTATGAACTGTTGTTTCGAAGGAAAAAGTTTCTCCGGAACTTGCAGGGGAAACTTGAGTTCATGCCTCAATGACTCAGGCATTCACATGATCAAAGCCTGACTCGACTATGCAGTTATGATGTAATGTATGCATGAATATTATGACAATGATAAAATGTAAAGTGAATGTGAATGGAATTGTCGCGGATGGAAAATCCTAAGATACGACTTGAATTCTTGTTGATCAGAAGATGTCCTCTTCTTGGAGTTCGAACTCTGTTGGGAATATCTGGTTATCAGTTGTCCGCTGTCCGAAGTAAGTAATATGAATTGAAGTAAAGATCCGTCATCGGGAGATGTTCGCAAAGCGACCTCATGGGGAAATCTTGGTTCCCGGAGTCTCAACCGTTCTCGGAGCAACTGTTTGCATTCTTCCTATTGTTTGTAAACCTTAGAAAGAAATTTCACCTTTATTTTTGCAAGTAAATTCATTTTATTTTATGAAAACATTTGTTTCAAGAAAATGACTGTTTAAACTTAAAATGCATTTCAAGAAACTGAATAAGACTAGATTGCAAAGGAAAAGCACAAGGCTCAAATTATTATATATGGAATGGTAATCAGCCAAATGCTTGATTCCATGGAGTATTTACAAAGTTGGAAATTGGTAATTTTCGGGAAAAGGGCTACGATGAAACGTGACGACCGTTATCTTTCCCTTCCACTCCGAGTTGCGCTGTATTCGTGCTTCGTAGAAGATGACCTGCTGATGATGAATACTCCGCTATGGATTTTGAATGATCAAGTTTGTCCTGAACACAGTTACTTGCCATATATCCCTAACTTTTGTGTAAACTACCCCTATCGGGTTTTAAGTCTACTGGGATTGATTATTATTTTTTTATGTCTCTAACTTTTGCCTGAATCGCCCTTTCGGGTTTTCGATTCACCGAGACGCTCTTTTTTGCCTAAGTCGCTCTTTGCGAGTTTTCAACTTAGCGAGCTGTTCTTTTGTTTATTTAGGCGAAGTATTTCTTGACTGCGTCGACGTTCACAGGACGGGTGAATTCTTCTCCATCCATAGTCGTGAGTATTAAGGCTCCTCCTGAGAAAGCTCTCTTGACCACGTAGGGGCCGTCATAATTGGGAGTCCATTTCCCTCTCGAATCTGTGAGAAAAGATTGAATCTTTTTGAGTACAAGGTCGCCTTCTTTGATTGTGCGAGGTCGAACCTTTTTGTCGAAAGCTTTCTTCATTCTTTGTTGATATAGCTGTCCGTGGCATAAAGCTGTCATGCGCTTTTCTTCGATTAAGTTCAATTCATCGAATCTGCTTTAACACCACTCGGCTTCTGTTAATTTTGCCTCCATCAAAACTCTCATTGATGGAATCTCAACCTCTATAGGTAGGACTGCCTCCATGCCATATACAAGGGAGAAAGGAGTTGCTCCAGTCGAAGTACGTACTGATGTACGATAACCATAAAGAGCATACGGGAGCATTTCATGCCAATCTTTGTAAGTGATGACCATCTTCTGAATGATTTTCTTGATGTTTTTGTTAGCTGCTTCTACAGCTCCATTCATCTTTGGTCTGTAAGGAGATGAGTTGTGATGTTCGATCTTGAATTCTTCACAAAGCTCCTTCATCATTTTGTTATTCAAATTTGACCCATTGTCAGTGATTATCTTGCTAGGAATGCCGTAGCGACAGATGATGTGATTCTTGATAAACCTGACGACAACTTGTCTTGTAACGTTTGCATATGAAGCTGCTTCAACCCATTTGGTGAAATAGTCTATGGCTACCAAGATGAAGCGATGTTCGTTGGACGCTTTTGGTTCGATCATTCCAATCATGTCGATTCCCCACATGGAGAAAGGCCAAGGGGAAGAGAGTATGTTGAGAAGAGATGGTGGCACATGAATTCTATCGGCGTAGATCTGACATTTGTGACACCTCTTTGCGTACTAGTAGCAATCTGACTCCATTGTCAGCCAATAATATCCTGCTCTCAGTATTTTCCTTGTCATGGTATGTCCATTGGTATGTGTACCAAAGGAACCTTCATGTATTTCTCTCATGAGTATTTCTGCTTCTTTTCTGTCAACGCATCTGAGCAGAACCATGTCGAAGTTTCTCTTGTACAGAACATCTTCACTCAAGAAGAATCTACAAGCTAACTTTCTCAAAGTCTTTCTATCTTTCTTTGATGCCCCAAGAGGGTACTCTTGCTTTTGAAGAAAGTTCTTGATGTCGTGATACCACGGTTTGTCGTCGATGATTGCTTCTACTGTGAACACATGAGCGGGCCTATCCAGGCGCATAACATCGATCCGAGGAATGTCATTCCAATGATTTATCCTAATCATGGAAGAGAGTGTGGCTAATGCATCGGCCAAATTATTTTCTTCACGAGGAATGTGATGAAAATCTACCCTATCGAAGAATGGTAACAATCTTCTTGCGTAGTCTTTGTAAGGAATTAGCCCTGGTTGGCGTGTTTCCCATTCTCCTTTGATTTGATTGATGACCAAAGCAGAATCTCCGTATACATCCAAGTGTTTGATTCTTAGATTCACGGCTTCTTCGAGACCCATGATGCAGGCTTCATATTCGGCCTCATTGTTTGTGCATTTGAAAGTTAATCTGGCAGTAAATGGAATATGGGTACCCTGAGGTGTAACAATGATTGCCCCAATTCCTCGTCCATAAGCATTGACAGCTCCGTCAAAGATTAAGCCCCACTGGGATCCTATCTCAGGTCCTTCGTCTGGTAGTGGCTCGTCGTAATCTTTCATCTTGAGGTACATGACGTCCTCGTCCGGAAAGTCGAAACTAGTTGATTCATGACCATTGAGTGGATGGTGAGCCAGGTGCTCAGCTAGAATGCTTCCTTTCACGGCTTTCTGTGCGTGATACTCAATGTCATATTCTGATAACAACATCTGCCAACGGGCAATTCTCCCGGTTAAGGCAGGCTTCTCAAAGATGTACTTGATTGGATCCATATGAGAGATCAAACAAGTAGTATGTCGAATCATGTACTGGCGGAGACGCTTGGCAGCCCAGGCCAAAGCACAACACGTCTTCTCGAGCATGGAGTAGCGGGATTCACAGTCAGTGAATTTCTTGCTCAGGTAGTAGATGGCATGCTCTTTTCTCTTCGTCTCGTCTTGCTGTCCAAGGACACAACCCATGGAATCTTCTAAGACGGTTAAGTACATTATCAAAGGTCTTCCTTCCACTGGAGGAGATAAGATGGGTGGTTCGAGCAGATATTCCTTAATGCTGTCGAACGCTTTCTGACAATCTGTCCAGACGCAACTTTGATTTTTCCGTAGAAGTTTGAAAATAGGAGCGCAAGTTGCAGTCATGAGATATATGAATCTCGAGATGTAATTCAGACGTCCAAGAAATCCTCTAACTTGTTTCTCGGTTCTGGGTGAAGGCATTTCTTGAATTGCCTTGACCTTGTCTGGATCTACTTCAATTCCTCGTTTGCTGACAATGAAACCAAGGAGTTTTCCTGAATAGACACCAAAGGTGCACTTGTTGGGGTTCAGGCGAAGCTGAAACTTCCGTAAGCGTTGAAATAACTTTGTCAGATTCTGTATGTGATCTTCTTCATTTTCTGATTTGGCAATCATGTCGTCCACATAGACTTCCACTTCTTTATGCATCATGTCGTGGAAAAGCGTAGTCATGGCCCTTTGATAAGTTGCCCCTGCGTTCTTTAGTCCAAAAGGCATAACTCGATAGCAGAACGTGCCCCAGGGGGTGATGAAAGCTGTTTTTTCCATGTCTTCAGGTGCCATTTTGATTTGGTTGTATCCTGAAAATCCGTCCATGAATGAGAAAACTTTGGATTTTGCTGTACTGTCTACCAACATATCAATATGTGGTAAAGGAAAATCATCCTTAGGGCTAGCTTTGTTCAAATCTCTGTAGTCGACGCACATGCGGACTTTTCCGTCTTTCTTAGGAACGGGAACAATGTTAGCTAACCACTGAGGGTATTCTGAAGTGACGAGGAAACCTGCGTTGATCTGCTTTTGAACTTCCTCTTTGATTTTCATGGCCATCTCCGGATGAGTTCTTCTTAATTTTTGCTTGACCGGAGGGCATTCTGCTTTTAATGGCAAGTGATGCTCCACTAAACTGGTATCCAACCCTGGCATATCTTGATAAGACCAAGCGAAGATATCTAAGAATTCTTTGAGCAGCTGTATCAAACTCTCTCTGATCTCTGAACTGAGCGAAGCTCCAATCTTAACCTCTTTTTTGTTTCCATCGGAACCAAGGTTAATGATCTCTAGAGGCTCATTGTATGGCTGAATGGCCTCTTCCTTTTGTTGAAGTAATCGTGAAATTTCCTTTGATATTTCTTCGTCTTCTTCTTCCTCTGCCTCGAATACAGGAAACTCAAAGCTTGGAGAAGTCATACGGCCGCACGTTTCAACGGGGTATTTTATGATTAATCTGCATATGTGTGATAAGTTTTATTTAGACAACGAGGGAAGACTCGGTGTATGCAGTTAATGGAATATTTGATGTTTTTTAGGGGTGTTTTCTAGGATTACCAATTTCCGAAAAAAGAAAAGGGAAAACTGAACGAAGGAACAGAATGACATTTTTATTTATTGACAGTCATTTCTTGAAACAAAGACCCTATAAAAAAAAACTCTATTGCTTTGGGCGAAGCAAAGAGGGACATTTTCCTAAGAAATAGTAAAATGCAAAGCCCTATGAAACATCTCTTCACCCTGGGCTATGGTGAGAGGACAAAATAACGGTGAAAGTTCCTACTTAGGAGTGCGAACAACAGTTGAAACTTCAACAGCTGTCCAGTAGTGGCGAACCCCATTGTGCACTAAGTAATCTGGAACCTTAGGCTTAAGCTGGCCTGTGGTAGGTCTTGATTTACCAACCACTGTCTTTGCAACACTCAGACGATCTTCTTCTACTTCAGCAGACTGAGCGGTATGAGCATACCCATTTCCAAGTGGAGTATGTCGGTTTTTCTTTTGAGGAAACTTCCAATCTTCTGAATGGAGAGACTCGTTGTCGGAGACACTTTCGAGATCGTCCTCTTCTGTATTTTGGTCTTGCTCTTCTCCCAAGATGGCATTGACTAGATATGTGAACTCTAGATCCGTAGCCTCGGAAGGTGACTTGGGGATATAATCCTCAATGATGATTTCACCAGTAGATGATGATGAATAGCAAGGGTTATACATCTCTTTTGGCTGAGAGAGGTACTCATAATCAATGTTCCATCCAGTTGGAACAATATCTTCAAGAGAGATTCTTGAATTTTCAGGAGCGGAGTATTTCACCATGTAGTCGAATTTTCCGCTTGGTTCTCCTAATGTATCCCAAGTCTCTTTGGGGATAGGAGGAACTTCTTCTGATGAACCATGATTTCTGGTGGTGAAGCTGTCAGTAACTTCATCCCTGCTTGGTTGAGTCTTACTTTCAGATCCTTTAGTCGGATAATAGCAAGGTGATTCAGACTCTGGTAGGGAGATGTATCCTGCTTTGTTAAGATAGGATAACCACTCTTCTTCATCGGTGTTTTCCGTACCGATGGTATTGACTGTTTGTTGAATAGGTTGAAGAAAACCTCCACTGCAGAAAGTTTCTTGAATAGGGAGAACTACCTCAATCCCTGGGATAGCTTTTGATGATGTCGGAAAGAATCCAATTCCTGTTCTGTTCTTGTTGTTGGTAGGAATACTAATGTGCCCCCAACCACTGGTAGTGCCATCCTTTATAACTTGGATTGCATCTTTGTATGAAGAGATAGACGCTGCTTTCTCCTTTCCTTTGTCTAAGGAAAGTGCTTGGAATTTAGTTCCAACAACTTCTTTTGGTTCTATGTCGGAGAATGATGACAGGTTGCTGACGATCAGAGCTCGTTCTCCACATACGGTTACCAATTTGTCATTTCTTATGAACTTCAGTTTCTGATGAAGTGTTGAAGTAATTGCCCCAGCCTCATGAATCCATGGGCGACCTAGCAAACAACTGTATTGTGCTGGAATGTCCATAACCTGGAAAGTGATTTTGAACGTCTGAGGTCCAATAGTTATGGGAAGATCTACTTCTCCGAAAACTGACTTTCTTGATCCATCAAATGCTTTGACGATGACATGACTTTTTCTTAGAGGGTAATCTTCGAAAGATAATCTTGATAATGTTGATTTAGGCATGACGTTGAGAGAGGATCCATTGTCTATTAGGACTCCTGTGAGTGTATTACCCATGCAGCCAACTGAGATGTGAAGTGGAAGATTATGGTCGACTCCTTCTTCAGGAAGATCTTCGTCACAGAAACTTAGGTTAGTTCCGGCGGAGATGTTGGCAATGATGTTGTTGAATTGGCTTATTGTAACACTTGGTTCTACGAAAGCTTGCTCCAAAACTTTCTGTAGAGCTTCCCTATGAGCTTCAGAACTCAATAGCAGGGAGAGAACAGATATCCTAGACGGAGTATGTAGTAATTGATCTACAATGTTGTATTCACTCCTCTGGATTAACTTCAAGATCTCATCATTTTCTTTCGCTTGAACAGCATTGGTCGGATGATTGTCTTGCTTATGTGGTACTTCCTCCGAAGGTTTCTCCACATTTTCTGTTGTTCTGTTGAAGACTCGTCCACTTCTGGTGACTCGACTAACATCAGCAATGTTGACAACAGACGGTAATGGTATTTCCTTACCATTTTCAATGAATGTAGCGTTGTACTTGTATGGTATAGCCTTGTCAGACTCATACGGTACAGGACCTGGTAAGTAGACGACTAACGGAGCAATTGCTGTCTTCCTGCTGTCATACTTGACTTGCATTGGTTCAACTTGATTAATTTGAGGAGATACGGTAAAGACTTCATCATCTTCTCTGTTGGCAAGAACAGTAATGGTATTGTCATCCATCAGCTTTTGAATGTCGTTGCGAACACGCAAACATCCTTGTGAATTTCTTCGACAGATTTCGCATCTACTGTAAGCGTGGAAATCTGTTCCAAAGTAGGCAAGTCCATTTAAAGTTTTGTGGAACCTGACTACCGATCCTTCAAGGTCTTCAACTTTGTAGATTTTGTATTCTCCTGGACATCCTTGAACCATGTTGATGTCATGTTCAGTTCTGACTCGGATATGTTGAATCCATCCTAAGTCCATTTGTTCTTGTAATGCAGCTTGAACTACGGCACATCCTTGAGTATTCTTCGGACAAATTTCACATGTGAAGTAGTTGTGAGGTGGTACATGACCGTACCCAGCTTGTTTAGCGTGCATCTTGACAAGATTTTCCCCTATCTGACGAATGTCGTAGATTTGAATGACGTTGGGGTGTTGATCTATCAGATTTACTGAAGCTTCTTTATGCTGCGGCAAAGGATTTGCTTGGACGTTTGGATTAGTATCTTTGAAGGATAGCATTCCGTTCTTCACTAATCGTTGGACGTCAATCTTGAAAGAGAAACAGTTCTCAATATTGTGACCTGGTGCCCCCTGATGATAGGGACAAGATTGGTCAGCCTTATACCATGGTGAGGAACTATTTGTAGGATTTGGAGGACTCCTCGTTTGAATGAGTCCTTTTGCCAGTAATGTTGGAAACAATTCTGCATACGACATTGGTACGGGGTCAAAGGCAGGATACCTTGGAGCCCGATTGTTGTAATTTGGAGGTCGAACCTGCTGCTGAGGTTGTTGCGACCTTTGTTGAGTTTGTTGTTGCAAAACCTGAGGTTGATAAGCTGGCGCTGAGTTAACAACCGGAGTTATTGTTGCAACTTGAGGTTGGAATTTCTTCTTGATTTTGTGCAAGACATTGCTGACATCTTGATCCTTTTTCTTCTGGAAAGAACTTCCATACTTCCTTGGACCAATAGAAGATTCTGGTTCTTTGTTCAAGCGTCCTTCTCGAACTGCTTCTTCTAAACGCACACCCATGTTTACCATCTCGGTAAAGTCACTTGGTGCACTTGCAACCATTCGTCCGTAGTAAAATGGACTCAAAGTTTTGAGATAGATTTTTGTCATTTCTTTCTCTTCAAGTGGTGGACAAATTTGAGCAGCAACTTCACGCCATCTCTGAGCGTATTCCTTGAAGCTTTCTCTATCCTTTTGAGTCATGGCCCGGAGTTGATCTCTGTCGGGAGCCATATCCAGATTGTACTTATACTGTTTGACGAAGGCCTCTCCGAGGTCTCGAAAAGTACGAATCTCTGAACTATCCAAGTTCATGTACCATTTGAGTGCAGCACCAGTCAGGCTGTCTTGAAAATAATGAATGAGCAATTGTTGATTATCAGTCTGAGTTGACATTCTTCGAGCGTACATCACAAGATGACTTTGTGGGCATGAATTCCCTTTATACTTCTCGAATTCTGGTACTTTGAATTTGTGAGGAATCTTAACATTTGGAACCAGACAGAGGTCTGCAGCATTCTTCCCAAATAGATCTTGTCCTCGAAGAGTCTTGAGTTCCTTCTGCATTTGCAGAAACTGTTCCTGGAACTCGTCCAATCTTTCATACACGCCAGCGTCCTCACTGGGAGCGTGATGATATACTTGTCCGCCCTGTGGGGGAAAAGTATGCATAATCGGCTGTGGAGAAGCCATGACAGCAGATCTTGGAATCTCAGCGTTCTGTTGTGCGAAACCCATTGCCGTTGCTCTTGGAACTTCAATTTCCAGAGGTTTGTAACCCCCCGGTGGACGCATATCCATGGTGACTTTTGGAGCTTCAGAAGCTGGAGGTATGTACCCTTCTGGAGTAAAGTTATACGGCATGCCCCAAGGTCGATCAGGCGGCATGGTATACTGAGGAATAGGAGTAGAAACGATCTCGGAAACCACAGTCCTTTGTGGTTCTTCTAGTGTTGGTCGATTCTGCGCAACTACCAGGGCTTCTACCATACTATTGAGTCTTTCAACAGTACCTTTGAGAGTATTAATCTCTTCTCTGAGTTCTTCATTCTCTTGCTCAAAGTCTTCCATTCTTTTCTTGCGACTTGAACGAGTGTTGTATGGATGAGACAGCTTGAAAGTCTTGGTTCACCTCCTTCTCCTCCTCTCTTTCTGGAGAAAGGAAAGTGACTATTAGATCCGCGACAATTCTCGTGTCAGTGCGTACGACTAAAGCGATGTATGATATGCAATTAAGTTATTATTTTTCAAGGAAACACCATAATTACGTTATGAAACATCAAACTTTTATTAATTAAGCGAAAACGCCGTTTTTACACACTTTGAAAATGGAAATACAGAGAAACTGAGAGAAAGGACTCTAAAACTTTGACGAAGAGCCGACTTCACGTTCTAACATCATCTTCTGTTTCTTGAGCTGAGCGTTCTCTGACGTGAGCTGATCGATGATCCAGGAAGCAGGAGGGATATGATGAGAAAGTGACGTTTGTGTCACTTGTCGATCGAGTACTTCAAGTAACTCATCCTTCCTTCTTAGGATGTTTTGAATTTCAACATTTTCGGTGTTGACAATTCGATACTTGTTCCTCTAAGCATTCCTTTCTTGGCATACCTTGTTTAATGCCGCTTGCAGTTTTTCAACATCGGTGGAGAAAAGGTAAATTGGTTCCCTTAGGGGAATAGGTTCTTGATGTTGATATGGCATCCTGAGTTTGAATGCTCTGACGCGTACCCATTGAAGGTAAGGATCCAGGGAGATGCAAAGATGTTTTCCTAACAATCTTCTCCCTTTTGTGTGAACAAGACGCCAGGCTTGGACAATTTCCTTCTTCAGCATGTTGCCATGATCGTCGATGTTCTTGAAGAACAGACCCTCCAATTGGATGTTACTTGGTATATTTTTCATGGGATAGCCGTATTGACGACGGGCTAAAGCTGGATTGTAACTGATCCCTCCCTTAGTTCCAATAAGGGGTACGTTGGGAAAACTTCCGCAACTGAAGATAATCTTGGTTTCGTCGTTGTCAGGACTACACCAATCAATGTCTGTATGAGTGAGAGACATGATTTTCTGTGACCAGTAAAGGCCATCCCTCATGTTCCAGAAAGTGCTAGACTTCGGTAGGTGTGAAACGAACCATTCGTATAACAACGGTACGCAGCATGTGATTAATCCTCCTCGCTGCAGGTTTCTTGAATGCACAGAGTGATAAGCATCCGCAAGCAAGGTTGGAACTGGATTTCCAATTAAGAAGATCTTAATTGCATTGATAACGACGAAATCGTTAATGTTAGGGAACAAAAACAATCCGTAGATAAGCAAAGCCAAGACTTCCTCAAAAGCGCTCATATCTTGGATGCTGACGAAGTACCGAGCTTGATCAAACAGGAATTTAGAGGGCAATCCTTGAATTCCTCCTCTACTCACCATATGAGTTCTGATGTCGACTACGTTCAAAGGAGTAGTTGCAGCAATGATAATGTCGTCGGGATTCTTTTCCAAACCGGAGTACGGATCTTGCGCGTACACGGGTATTCCAATCAGACGAGAGTACTCCTCTAACGTAGGCATGAGCTGATAATCTGGAAAGGTGAAACAGTGATACGTTGGATCGTAAAACTGTACCAAGGTGGGAAGGATCCCATCCACCATGTTGGTATTGAGCAAAGGCAGAAGTTTTCCATACTTCTCCTTGAAAGCCTGGGGGTTGACCACCAGTCTTCCGAGCTTTCCCAGTTCCTCGACCTGGGGAATCTTGAAGGTGTATTTCCTAGCTCTCTTTCTTCCGTAATCCATAATATAGATCCTTAAGTCCTTTCTCCGTTTCTCTCTTTCTATGAAGTTCAAAACGTTCGTTATTTAGTTTCCTTGAAAAACGACTCAAAAAAGACTCTTTTTGTTTTTAGTTGTTTATTAATGAATGATGCATGAATGCATGAATGCACACACAAGAGTTTTAAACAAACATGGCGTTGAAGGGTACAGTGGTCATGAAGTCAAAACGCAAACCCCGCCCCAATGGTAAACTAAGGTTAAGGATTTTTGTACCTGTAGAACGGGTTCTAGGGGTCTCAAAGTTTTTGCTCAACCTTAAAGATACGTTGATTGGTATCTATAAGAGAGTTTTCTCTGAGTGTAGTATCTGCGTGACAATTACTTCCGTAATCACCGCTCTACATCCTAAAAAAAAAGGCTTTAAGTGGGGTTAATGTGTTTCTAGGTCCTCCTGGTACAAATCAGTCTCGGAATGCAGTGGCGCAGTTAATCACAACCAGCCAGGCAAATCCCAAGAGTAGACTTGGAAACCAAGATTAGAGGGCCTTCACCGGGAAGACATCCTCCATCCTATCTTATGTTGCACTCAAATCCGGGTATAGGATTTCTCACCACAAGGGGGAATCAAGCCCTTTCCCGATACAGAATAAACAAAGTAAACAAATATATATGCAACAATCACATGATATGACACAGAGGTTAGGCAGGACCTCTCTTGTTTGAGGGGGAATTTGGCATCCCTAATTCCTCATTGGGGCTGGACCAGCAACAGGTCAACCATTGGTTTGGATGAAAAACCAAGGTTTTTAACACTTATATCCCCAGCAGAGTCGCCATTTTTCTGTGGTGTCGTTTTCTTTTACCTCCCCGTTTCACTTGGGAGGACGGCACGCTAAACCCTTCACGCGAAATTTGGAAGGAGAATGCGCCCATGGTGGGATGAATTTTATTTCAGTTCTTCCTACGATATCACACGAACTTTCTTATTTGTCCTACGAGTAGGAAAGGGGAAAAAAGATCTCAACTAAACCCTAGGAGTTTGCTAAGTGTGGGGATTTCACCTAGACTAGAAATTCTGGAGTCCGGGAGGTCGGTTATACATAGGGAAGTGTTTAAACACCCTACATATCTGTAGTACTCTACAGGAACCTTCTCTGTGTCATTGTGATTGTGTTTGCTGCTAATGATTGGGAAAGTTTCTCCTTTGTGTTAGGAGAAGGAATTGATTTGATTTGAAAAGACAGACAGATAGACAGACAGACTATTTTTGGTATTTTATTAGCTCGCTGAGATTCCTTGTGAACCTCATGCCTACATATCCCTAGTGGAAGTCAGAGCTTAATGTAGTTCGGGGAACTAACTAGGGAAATTAATTGTTTTTTTTTTGTGCCTTGCTTGAAGCTCAAGGTTGAAGCTTGGAATTAAATCTCTGTTTACAGTAAAGAGACATGAAATCATCTTTACAGAGAGGTATTTGTACTATTCTACCACAAACATTTAAAGGAGTGACAGAATAACTGGATTCATTTCATTCAAGAGGGGAGTCTACTTGGTTGATCAAGTATGACAGCCATCGTGCCTCTAAAATGAAAGAAAGATGCTCATCCAAATTAGGGAAAGTGTACAAGTCTGGGGATGTGCCAGAGCATGTCTTTCAGAGTCCTAAATGGGAGACTTTGATTGAAATTGAAATTGAAATTGAAATGTTTGTTTGTTTGAATGTGGTAGAGTAGTAAAAATATCTCTCTATAGAGATAAGCTATGTCTATCTACTGTATAAAAGATTTGACTTTAGCTGGCTTGTATGAGGCCCAAGCTTGAGGCTTTTTGATTGATTAATTAATATTATTGACTCTGGGAGATGACTCCACTGGGAATTAATTACAGGGTATTTTTGTGTTCTGTACGAAGCCCAGAATTGAGGCTGACTCTTATTTAGGGATACTCTATTTGTGTGCCTTGTACAAAGCCCAAGGTTGTGGCTAACTGTTGAGGATAACTGAATGAATGACTCTATTTTATGTGCCTTGTACAAAGCCCAAGGTTGTGGCTAACTCTAGCTAGGGAAAACATTATTTTCTGCCTTGTACAAAGCCCAAGGTTGTGGCAGACTCTTAAATAAATGAATTGAGTATGGATGACTCTAAGGGGAAAAGATCCTAGGTGTTAGGAATCTTTGACACATGAAAGTATGGTTTATCTGCCTTGTACAAAGCCCAAGGTTGTGGCTACTGAATGATGAAGGACTCACTGGGGAGACTCTATTATCTGCCTTGTACAATGCCCAAGTTTGAGGCTGACTCTTAACAGGGGAGTTTTATTGTTTGGGTGCCTTGTATGAAGCCCAAGGTTGAGGCTAAATGTTTTTGTTGGTTTTGACTCTACTGAGGAGATTTTATTTATTAAAAGACTGTTTTTCTTTGGAAGCTAACCCTTTCCAGGGATTTTGACTCAGCTGGTGAATTTGTCTGTTAAAAGAATGATTTTTGGAAGCTAACCCTTTCCAGGGACTTTGACTCTTTATTGACTGAACTTGGAGGCTAACCCTTTCCAGGGGTTTTGACTCTTTTGGGGAAATTATCTCCTAAGAGAATGAATCTTTGGTTTTGAAAGACTGATAATGTTAAAATGAAAGAATGATGTTGGAGGCTAACCCTTTCCAGGGGTTTTTATTGAAATGAAGGATTGATTTTGGAGGCTAACCTTTTCCAGGGATTATTATTGAAATGATAGATTGATTTTGGAGGCTAACCCTTTCCAGGGGTTTTTGTTAAAATGACAGATTGTGTGGAGGCTAACCCTTTCCAGGGGTTTTGTTGAAAATGAATGGCAGAAAGATTATCTAATGGAGACTTCTTGTTTAAAGCCCAAGATGAAGGCTGACTCAATGCTGAGGATGACCCAAAGCATGGATCCTAGACTCTGCTAAGGAAGATTGATGAAGATAGGGTGACAGAGACTGTCCATGTCTCTCATTCCAAAAGGTGTACTCAATGCAAAATTGAGACAAACTTAGCTTGTTTAAAGTCTGGTTTAAATTGGAAGAAACTCCCCAGGGTAGGCTAAAAGGTGGCTAAAGACCTGTTCCTATGTTTATAAGAAACCTGATGGGTCCTTGTATACAAGCTCAAGAGGAAGCTGGAAATGCTTTTAAGAAGCCTGTGGGTCCTTGTACAAAGCCCAAGAGGAGGCTAATCGAGGGTCCTTGTTATAGCACAAGAGAAAGCTATGTAGTTTTGAACTTATTTTGGCTCTAAGCAAATGGGTAAGAGGTTTCACCGGGAATAATTCCTCTTTGGGTGGATGTGTCCTATTTATTTGGATTCTAAGGTTTTTGCCAAGATGTTTCACCGGGAATAATTCATCTTGGGGGTTTGAACTACAGATCTCTAATTAGGAAAGAGCCTTCACCGGGAAGACATTCTCAATCCTAGGCCATATTCCTATAATATATATATAGTTTAACTGTCCTAAGGTTTATACTCAAACGTAGTTCTAAACTAATATATGCACAATTTATATTTGACAGTAATTTAAATAAAGACTGTAAATTGAAAGCTTGTAAAGCCTAACCTGGATGGAGTGGAGGCCATTGAAGAAGTATGTACAGAGCCTCAACAGTAATTTTTGTTGTTTTGTTGATAACAGTTGAACATATATATGATAAACAGTTAATGGTTTTTGAAAACAGAAGAAGTGAAGATGGACAAAGGTCACATAGGTATCTGAAGAGTTTCACCGGGAATAATGCCCTTCAAATACCAGAAGAATGTTTTGAAAACAGAAAGAAGATTTTGAAAATACAGTTTTGAAAACAAGCTAAGAAGAGAAGGTTTTTGGGACTTACACTCTATTAGAGGCCCAGTACTTTACAGTACTGGTGTAAAAGCAATTGAAAATGATTTTGAATGATACAAGGTTTTGTTGCTTGAAAACCCTAATCATTTGATTTATTCGGAGATTGAAAACAGTTTTGAGAATTGACAAAAGTCAACTTAATTAAAGTAAAAATAAAGATTTTTTACTTAATTAAGACCTAAACAATTAGGGTTTTATCATAAACTTATTTACAAAGTGATTAGGTTAAAATAAAGTGACAATATATATTTAAAGTATTTAAGAAAACACTTAAAAACATACTATTTTAAACCTAATTAAAATACATGAAATAAATAATATTTTTATGATTTTTTTGATTATTCACAAAATAGATATGTTAAATAAAAAGTGTGTGAAAAATGAAGTGAAAATGATTTAGTTTGATAAGTGAATTACTTATGTGAAGTTGTGAAGAAAATGAAAAGGAAAAGTGATAAAAAAATATTTTGGCCTCACCATGGTTTGAACCCACGCCCTTGAAGCCAACAATCAAAACACACACCAACCAGCCAACGCGCGCATGGTGTTATAGAGGGCATTTCATTGCAATATGTGTGTTGTCTAGTGTATAGAGTGGAAAAAAGAAAATAAAATCAAAAGGTCTGAGGCGAGGGGGATTCGAACCCCAGACCTTGGGCATGAGGAGACTAAGAGCGCATGCGTGGCCACTAGGGCAAGTTATTCATTCGTTAAGGAAACGCCTATCATTAAAAATAAAACAAACTTCGCTCAGAGATTTGAAAAATGGCGCCACCCTCCATCTTCGTCTTCAACCTCAAGCTCCATCAATTCAAATTTCTGAACTCTCTCAACTCTCAACCATTTGCAATGATGTAAACATGAAACTTGCTCTAAATTCACTCACGATTCTAAATATGTAACTAACATGAATTAATATTAACTACATCTAACTAATTTACCAGAAATCGTGAAGAACCCTAAAATTTCAAAATCAAATTAAATGACTATACTGAAAGATAAATGGATGATGATAGAGGGTTTTCAATCCTCTGATGATGCTGAACAAGATAGAATCGAGCTATTTCACAAAGAGTACTTAAATTAGAGAAGTGAGGTTCAGAAACTTACCTCTGAAAATGGAGGTCGTGAGGATGATAGAGACCACCTGGGCTTGAATGAATGATCTCAATAGCTTCCCTGAGACTCAATGATGCTAACTGGATGCTTATTGTAGCCTGAATCCTTCTGAATTGTTCTATGGACCTCCCTCGATTTGAGCTTCAAGTGGACATGGAGGTTGTTGAATTTGGAGTTACAGACGAGCTGCAGCCATCTGGTTAGCTTCACTATGACCTGAGGAGTGTGCCTGGATGATTGGCTTGGCTTGAAACCTCCTGAATTACTCTATGGACCTCCAACTGCAACAGCTCCAAGTGAGAGGTGAAGATGATGATTCTTCACTTACAGAAGTGTTTCAGAGGTCTGGATCACCTCTAAATGACTTCCCTAATGTGTTTGAATACTTAATTCCAAAGGAAGAGCTTTGGTTTGAAGAATCCGAGTCTTCTTGCCAAAGAACCTTTGAAAACCTTAAGTATGAAGAAAGAAGAGAGAAAGCAAGAATTTTGTTGCTTTGGTGTGTTTTCTGAATGAGAATGAGGCCTCTATTTATAGGCAAATGGATGCAGATCAATTGGCTGTGGTGAGCTTGCTTAGTGTAGTGAGTTTGGTTTCTTAGCCATGAAGAAATTCAAAGAATCTCCAAAATGCAATGATGCATTTTCGGGCTAGCTTCCCCTATCCATTGATCTTGCAGGATCTTAGGGAACATTTCTGATATGTAGCAAGTTTCTATTGGCTTAGGAGAAGATTCCAATTGGTGAATCATTACTTATCATAAATTCTCAAAAGTAATGATTACATAATCACATGTTCTTGCTTTTGGGAATCTTCTTCAATCTTCATTCCATGGTGAAAATGAATGCATGGTATTGTTTCAGACATGTTATGGGTCGTGTAGCATACATTCATGAAGCAAAATGCACAAAATTGCAAAGTTCCAATTTGCACATGACCTATAATTTTACTTCATGAGGCCAACTTTGAACAAGCATAACTCCTACTCAAATTGAATTTGGAGAAGGTTGAACACAATTTGGAAAGCCCTAAACATCTACTTCAAATCATTAGTTTATGTCTTTTTCAGAATCATTTGGGAAATTTGTGAAAAATGAGCCCAAAGTTGGATGAAAACTAGGTTAAAACACTTAGAAAAATTTCTAAGTGTTTATGACCTAAACTTCAAAATTTCCAAAACTTCATAAATGGTTGATCTTTTGAAAAAAGTTCCCTTGTAAGATGTTGTTTTATTTTGCCAGATCTACAACTTTCATGTTGGAAGTTTTTTTGAGTTGTGTAGGTGAAATTTTGAGTTCTCACCATGCCTTCAAAAACCCTAATTCCCGACTTTTTGTTCCTTGATGAATTTCTTTGAATTTCTTTGGTCAAATGACTTTGACATCCATATATTGATGATATTGATCTTTGAAAATCATTATTTGACCAAAAACCTTAAAAGTCAATGATGATCCTTCACAGTTGACTTTTCCCTAACAAAGTGAATTTTTGGGCTTTTGTGTAGAAACAAGATCTTCTCCTCAAATGAATGATGTAAATGGATTATATTGAGGTAGTAGAGATTTTTTGAATCATGTCTTGAGTTTTGGATTCATGCCCTGATTAAAAGTCCACTATCTTGGTGAATTAGGTCAAAACCCTAATTTGTCGACCATGTGAAAATAATGACTGTAGACTTTGAATTGAAGTGTGATGTCCGGTGGATCTTGTAATATGAGATATTTGAAGATGATTGATGTCTTTGAATGATCCCCTGAGGTTTTTTAGGGCTTCCCAAATGTGATCCCTGATTTCAGTCCTTGATAGGCTCAAAACCCTAGTTTGGTGACCTGAGTAAACCTGTACTCAGATGACTGGATGTCTAATCAATCATAGATGAGAAAAATGAAGTCCTTGAGCCCCATGATTGTATTAGGGACTAATCCTTGTATTGATTGATCCTTTGCCTGAGCTTTCTTGTCTTTGAGCATCCTCGATTAGATACCAGATGGAGAAGTAACTGCTCTGGGAACTTGTCTTGACCTGATGAAAAATCCTGAAGATATGCCATCTCAGGGGGGTCAAAAATTAGGGTATGACACTATACCCTTCAACGCCATGTTTGTTTAAAACTCTTGTGTGTGCATTCATGCATTCATGCATCATTCATTAATAAACAACTAAAAACAAAAAGAGTCTTTTTCGAGTCGTTTTTCAAGGAAACTAAATAACGAACGTTTTGAACTTCATAGAAAGAGATAAACAGAGAAAGGACTTAAGGATCTATATTATGGATTACGGAAGAAAGAAAGCTAGGAAATACACCTTCCAGATTCCCCAAGTCGAGGAACTGGGAAAGCTCGTAAAAATGGTGGTCAACCCCCAGGCTTTCAAGGAGAAGTATGGAAAACTTCTGCCTTTGCTCAATACCAACATGGTGGTTGGGATCCTTCCCACCTTGGTACAGTTTTACGATCCAACGTATCACTGCTTCACCTTTCCAGATTATCAGCTCATGCCTACGTTAGAGGAGTACTCTCGTCTGATTGGAATACCCGTGTACGCGCAAGATCCGTACTCCGGTTTGGAAAAGAATCCTGACAAAATTATCATTGTTGCAACTACTCCTTTGAACGTAGTCGACATCAGAACTCATATGGTGAGTAGAGGAGGAATTCAAGGATTGTCCTCCAAATTCCTGTTTGATCAAGCTCGGTACTTCGTCAGCATCCAAGATATGAGCGCTTTTGAGGAAGTCTTGGCTTTGCTTATCTACGGATTGTTTTTGTTCCCTAACATTAACGATTTCGTCGACATCAATGCAATTAAGATATTCTTAATTGGAAATCCAGTTCCAACCTTGCTTGCGGATGCTTATCACTCTGTGCATTCAAGAAACCTGCAGCGAGGAGGATTAATCACATGCTGCGTACCGTTGTTATACGAATGGTTCGTTTCGCACCTGCCAAAGTCTAGCACTTTCTGGAACATGAGGGATGGCCTTTACTGGTCACAGAAAATCATGTCTCTAACTCATACGGACATTGAGTGGTGTAGTCCTGACAACGACGAAACCAAGATCATCTTCAGTTGCGGAAGTTTTCCCAACATACCCCTTATTGGAACTAAGGGAGGAATTAGTTACAATCCAACTTTAGCCCGTCGTCAATACGGCTATCCCATGAAAAATATACCAAGTAACATTCAATTGGAGGGTCTGTTCTTCAAGAACATCGACGATCATGGCAACATGCTGAAGAAGGAAATTGTCCAAGCCTGGCGTCTTGTTCACAGCAAAAGGGAGAAGATTGTTAAGAAAACATCTTTGCATCTCCCTGGATCCTTACCTTCAATGGGTACGCGTCAGAGCATTCAAGCTCAGGATGCCATATCAACATCAAGAACCTATTCCCCTAAGGGAACCAATTTACCTTTTCTCCACCGATGTTGAAAAACTGCAAGCGGCATTAAACAAGGTATGCCAAGAAAGGAATGCTTGGAGGAACAAGTATCGAATTGTCAACATGGAAAATGTTGAGATTCAAAACATCCTAAGAAGGAAGGATGAGTTACTTGAAGTACTCGATCGACAAGTGACACAATCATCACTTTCTCATCATATCCCTCCTGCTTCCTGGATCATCGATCAACTCACGTCAGAGAACGCTCAACTCAAGAAACAGAAGAAGATGTTAGAACGTGAAGTCGGCTCTTCGTCAAAATTTTAGAGTCCTTTCTCTCAGTTTCTCTGTATTTCCCTTTTCAAAGTGTGTAAAAACGGCATTCTCGCTTAATTAATAAAAGTTTTGATGTTTCATAACGTAATTATGGTGTTCCTTTGAAAAATAATAACTTAATTGCATATCATACATCGCTTTAGTCGTACGCACTGACACGAGAATTGTCGCGGATCTAATAGTCACTTTCCTTTCTCCAGAAAGAGAGGAGGAGAAGGAGGTGAACCAAGACTTTCAAGCTGTCTCATCCATACAACACTCGTTCAAGTCGCAAGAAGAGAATGGAAGACTTTGAGCAAGAGAATGAAGAACTCAGAGAAGAGATTAATACTCTCAAAGGTACTGTTGAAAGACTCAATAGTATGGTAGAAGCCCTGGTAGTTGCGCAGAATCGACCAACGCCAGAAGAACCACAAAGGACTGTGGTTTCCGAGATTGTTTCTACTCCTATTCCTCAGTATACCATGCCGCCTGATCGACCTTGGGGCATGCCGTATAACTTTACTCCAGAAGGGTACATACCTCCAGCTTCTGAAGCTCCAAAAGTCACCATGGATATGCGTCCACCGGAGGGTTACAAACCTCTGGAAATTGAAGTTCCAAGAGCAACGGCAATGGGTTTCACACAACAGAATGCTGAGATACCGAGATCTGCTGTCATGGCTTCTCCACAGCCCATTATGCATACTTTTCCCCCGCAAGGCGGACAAGTATATCATCACGCTCCAAGTGAGGATGCTGGCGTGTATGAAAGATTGGACGAGTTCCAAGAACAGTTTCTGCAAATGCAGAAGGAACTCAAGACTCTCCGAGGACAAGATCTATTTGGAAAGAATGCTGCAGACCTCTGTCTGGTTCCAAATGTTAAGATTCCTCACAAATTCAAAGTACCAGAATTCGAGAAGTATAAAGGGAATTCATGCCCACAAAGTCATCTTGTGATGTACGCTCGAAGAATGTCAACTCAGACTGATAATCAACAATTGCTCATTCATTATTTTCAAGACAGCCTGACTGGTGCTGCACTCAAATGGTACATGAACTTGGACAGTTCAGAGATTCGTACTTTTCGAGACCTCGGAGAGGCCTTCGTCAAACAGTATAAGTACAATCTGGATATGGCTCCCGACAGAGATCAACTCCGGGCCATGACTCAAAAGGATAGAGAAAGCTTCAAGGAATACGCTCAGAGATGGCGTGAAGTTGCTGCTCAAATTTGTCCACCACTTGAAGAGAAAGAAATGACAAAAATCTATCTCAAAACTTTAAGTCCATTTTACTACGGACGAATGGTTGCAAGTGCACCAAGTGACTTTACCGAGATGGTAAACATGCGTGTGCGTTTAGAAGAAGCAGTTCGGGAAGGACGCTTGAACAAAGAACCAGAATCTTCTGTTGGTCCAAGGAAGTATGGAAGTTCTTTCCAGAAGAAAAAGGATCAAGATGTCAGCAATGTCTTGCACAAAATCAAGAAGAAATTCCAACCTCAAGTTGCAACAATAACTCCGGTTGTTAACTCAGCGCCAGCTTATCAACCTCAGGTCTCGCAACAACAAATTCAACAAAGGTCGCAGCAACCTCAGCAGCAGGTTCGACCTCCAAATTACAACAATCGGGCTCCAAGGTATCCTGCCTTTGACCCAGTACCAATGCCGTATGCGGAATTGTTTCCAACATTACTGGCAAAAGGACTCATTCAGACAAGGAGTCCTCCAAATCCTACAAACAGTTCCTCACCATGGTATAAGGCTGACCAATCTTGTCCCTATCATCAGGGGGCACCAGGCCACAATATTGAGAACGGTTTCCCTTTCAAGATTGACGTCCAACGATTAGTGAAGAGCGGAATGCTATCCTTCAAAGATACTAGTCCAAACGTCCAAGCAAATCCTTTGCTGCAGCATAAAGAAGCTTCAGTAAATCTGATAGATCAACACCCTAACATCATTCAAATCTACGACATTCGTCAGATAGGGGAAAATCTTGTCAAGATGCACGCTAAACAAGCTGGGTACGGCCATGTACCACCTCACAACTACTTCACATGCGATATTTGTCCAAAGAATAATCAAGGATGTGCCGTAGTTCAAGCTGCATTACAAGAACAAATGGACTTAGGATGGATTCAACATATCCGAGTCAGGACTGAACATGACATCAACATGGTTCAAGGATGTCCAGGAGAATACAAAGTCTACAAAGTTGAAGATCTTGAAGGATCGGTAGTCAGGTTCCATAAAACTTTAAATGGACTTGCCTACTTTGGAACAGATTTCCACGCTTACAGTAGATGCAGAATTTGTCGAAGAAATTCACAAGGATGTTTGCGTGTTCGCAACGACATTCAAAAGCTGATGGATGATAATACCATTACTGTTCTTGCCAACAGAGAAGATGATGAAGTCTTTACCGTATCTCCTCAAATTAATCAAGTTGAACCAATGCAAGTTAAGTATGATAGCAGGAAGACGGCAGTTGCTCCGTTAGTCATCTACTTACCAGGTCCTGTACCGTATGAGTCTAGCAAGGCTATACCATACAAGTACAATGCTACATTCATTGAAAATGGTAAGGAAATACCATTACCGTCTGTTGTCAACATTGCTGATGGTAGTCGAGTCACCAGAAGTGGACGAGTCTTCAATAGAACAACAGAAAATGTGGAGAAACCTTCGGAGGAAGTACCACATAGGCAAGACAATCATCCGTCCAATGTTGTTCAAGCGAAAGAAAATGATGAGATCTTGAAGTTAATCCAGAGGAGTGAATAAAACATTGTAGATCAATTGCTACATACTCCGTCTAGGATATCTGTTCTCTCCCTACTATTGAGTTCTAAAGCTCATAGGGAAGCTCTACAGAAAGTTTTGGAACAAGCTTTTGTAGAACCTAGCGTCACAATAAGCCAATTCAACAACATCGTTGCCAACATCTCCGCCGGAACTAACCTAAGTTTCTGTGACGAAGATCTTCCTGAAGAAGGAGTGGACCATAATCTTCCACTTCACATCTCAGTTGGCTGCATGGGTGATGTACTCACAGGAGTCCTAATAGACAACGGGTCCTCTCTCAACGTCATGCCGAAATCAACATTGTCAAGATTATCTTTCGAAGATTACCCTCTAAGAAAAAGTCATGTCATCGTCAAAGCATTTGATGGATCAAGGAAGTCAGTTTTTGGAGAAGTGGATCTTCCCATAACTATTGGACCTCAGACATTCAAAATCACTTTCCAGGTTATGGACATTCCAGCACAATACAGTTGTTTGCTAGGTCGCCCATGGATTCATGAGGCTGGGGCAATTACTTCAACACTTCATCAGAAACTGAAGTTCATAAGAAATGACAAATTGGTAACCGTATGTGGAGAACGAGCTCTGATCGTCAGCAACCTGTCATCATTCTCCGACATAGAACCAAAAGAAGTTGTTGGAACTAAATTCCAAGCACTTTCCTTGGACAAAGGAAAGGAGAAAGCAGCGTCTATCTCTTCATACAAAGATGCAATCCAAGTTGTAAAGGATGGTAATACCAGTGGTTAGGGGCACATTAATATTCCTACCAACAACAAGAACAGAACGGGAATTGGATTCTTTCCAACATCATCAAAAGCTATCCTAGGGATTGAGGTAGTTCTCCCAATTCAAGAAACTTTCTGCAGTGGAGGTTTTCTTTAACCTGTTCAACAAACAGTCAATACCATCGGTACGGAAAACACCGATGAAGAGGAATGGTTATCCTATCTTAACAAAGCAGGATACATCTCCCTACCAGAGTCTGATTCACCTTGCTGTTATCCGACTAAAGGATCTGAAAGTAAGACTCAACCAAGCAGGGATGAAGTTACTGACAGCTTCACCACCAGAAGTCATGGTTCATCAGAAGAAGTTCCTCCTATCCCCGAAGAGACTTGGGATACATTAGGAGAACCAAGCGGAAAATTCGACTACATGGTGAAATACTCCGCTCCTGAAAGTTCAAAAATCTCTCTTGAAGATATTGTTCCAACTGTATGGAACATTGATTATGAGTACCTCTCTCAGCCAAAAGAGATGTATAACCCTTGCTGTTCATCATCATCTACTGGTGAAATCATCATTGAGGATTATATCCCCAAGTCACCTTCCGAGGCTACGGATCTAGAGTTCACATATCTAGTCAATGCCATCTTGGGAGAAGAGCAAGACCAAAATGCAGAAGAGGACGATCTCGAAAGTGTCTCCGACAACGAGTCTCTCCATTCAGAAGATTGGAAGTTTCCTCAAAAGAAAAACCGACATACTCCACTCGGAAATGGGTATGCTCACACCGCTCAGTCTGCTGAAGTAGAAGAAGATCGTCTGAGTGTTGCAAAGACAGTGGTTGGTAAATCAAAACCTACCACAGGCCAGCTTAAGCCTAAGGTTCCAGATTACTTAGTGCACAATGGGGTTCGCCACTACTGGACAGCTGTTGAAGTTTCAACTGTTGTTCGCACTCCTAAGTAGGAACTTTCACCGTTATTTTGTCCTCTCACCATAGCCCAGGGTGAAGAGATGTTTCATAGGGCTTTGCATTTTACTATTTCTTAGGAAAATGTCCCTCTTTGCTTCGCCAAAAGCAATAGAGTTTTGTTTTATAGGGTCTTTGTTTCAAGAAATGACTGTCAGTAAATAAAAATGTCATTCTGTTCCTTCGTTTAGTTTTCCCTTTTCTTTTTTCGGAAAAATTGGTAATCCTAAAAAACACCCTTAAAAAACATCAAAAATTCCATTAACTGCATACACCGAGTCTTCCCTCGTTGTCTAAATAAAACTTATCACACATATGCAGATTAATCATAAAATACCCCGTTGAAACGTGCGACCGTATGACTTCTCCAAGCTTTGAGTTTCCTGTATTCGAGGTAGAGGAAGAAGAAGACGAAGAAATATCAAAGGAAATTTCACGGTTACTTCAACAAAAGGAAGAGGCCATTCAGCCATACAATGAGCCTCTAGAGATCATTAACCTTGGTTCCGATGGAAACAAAAAAGAGGTTAAGATTGGAGCTTCGCTCAGTTCAGAGATCAGAGAGAGTTTGATACAGCTGCTCAAAGAATTCTCAGATGTCTTCGCTTGGTCTTATCAAGATATGCCAGGGTTGGATACCAGTATAATGGAGCATCACTTGCCATTAAAAGCAGAATGCCCTCCGGTCAAGCAAAAATTAATAAGAACTCATCCGGAGATGGCCATGAAAATCAAAGAGGAAGTTCAAAAGCAGATCAACGCAGGTTTCCTCGTCACTTCAGAATACCCTCAGGTGTTAGCTAACATTGTTCCCGTTCCTAAGAAAGACGGAAAAGTCCGCATGTGCGTCGACTACAGAGATTTGAACAAAGCTAGCCCTAAGGATGATTTTCCTTTACCACATATTGATATGTTGGTAGACAGTACAGCAAAATCCAAAGTTTTCTCGTTCATGGACGGATTTTCAGGATACAACCAAATCAAAATGGCACCTGAAGACATGGAAAAAATAGCTTTCATCACCCCCTGGGGCACGTTCTGCTACCGTGTTATGCCTTTTGGACTAAAGAATGCAGGGGCAACTTATCAAAGGGCCATGACTACGCTTTTCCACGACATGATGCATAAGGAAGTGGAAGTCTATGTGGACGACATGATTGCCAAATCAGAAAATGAAGAAGATCACATACAGAATCTGACAAAGTTATTTCAACGCTTACGGAAGTTTCAGCTTCGCCTGAACCCCAACAAGTGCACCTTTGGTGTCTATTCAGGAAAACTCCTTGGTTTCATTGTCAGCAAACGAGGAATTGAAGTAGATCCAGACAAAGTCAAGGCAATTCAAGAAATGCCTTCGCCCAGAACCGAGAAACAAGTTAGAGGATTTCTTGGACGTCTGAATTACATCTCGAGATTCATATATCTCATGACTGCAACTTGCGCTCCTATTTTCAAACTTCTACGGAAAAAACAAAGTTGCGTCTGGACAGACGATTGTCAGAAAGTGTTCGACAACATTAAGGAATATCTGCTCGAACCACCCATCTTGTCTCCTCCAGTGGAAGGAAGACCTTTGATAATGTAGTTAACCGTCTTAGAAGATTCCATGGGTTGTGTCCTTGGACAGCAAGACGAGACGAAGAGAAAAGAGCATGCCATTTACTACCTGAGCAAGAAGTTCACTGACTGTGAATCTCGCTACTCCATGCTCGAGAAGACGTGTTGTGCTTTGGCCTGGGCTGCCAAGCGTCTCCGCCAGTACATGATTCGACATACTACTTGTTTGATCTCTCATATGGATCCAATCAAGTACATATTTGAGAAGCCTGCCTTAACCGGGAGAATTGCCCGTTGGCAGATGTTGTTATCAGAATATGACATTGAGTATCACGCACAGAAAGCCGTGAAAGGAAGCATTCTAGCTGAGCACCTGGCTCACCACCCACTCAATGGTCATGAATCAACCAGTTTCGACTTTCCGGACGAGGACGTCATGTACCTCAAGATGAAAGATTACGACGAGCCACTACCAGACGAAGGACCTGAGATAGGATCCCAGTGGGGCTTAATCTTTGACGGAGCTGTCAATGCTTATGGACGAGGAATTGGGGCAATCATTGTTACACCTCAGGGTACCCATATTCCATTTACTGCCAGATTAACTTTCAAATGCACAAACAATGAGGCCGAATATGAAGCTTGCATCATGGGTCTCGAAGAAGCCGTGGATCTAAGAATCAAACACTTGGATGTATACGGAGATTCTGCTTTGGTCATCAATCAAATCAAAGGAGAATGGGAAACACGCCAACCAGGGCTAATTCCTTACAAAGACTACGCGAGAAGATTATTACCATTCTTCGACAGGGTAGATTTTCATCACATTCCTCGTGAAGAAAACAATTTGGCTGATGCATTAGCCACACTCTCTTCCATGATTAGGATAAATCATTGGAATGACATTCCTCGGATCGATGTTATGCGCCTGGATAGGCCCGCTCATGTGTTCACAGTAGAAGCAATCATCGACGACAAACCGTGGTATCACGACATCAAGAACTATCTTCAAAAGCAAGAGTACCCTCTTGGGGCATCAAAGAAAGATAGAAAGCCTTTGAGAAAGTTAGCTTGTAGATTCTTCTTGAATGAAGATGTTCTGTACAAGAGAAACTTCGACATGGTTCTGCTCAGATGCGTTGACAGAAAAGAAGCAGAAATACTCATGAGAGAAATACATGAAGGTTCCTTTGGTACTCACACCAATGGACATACCATGACAAGGAAAATACTGAGAGCAGGATATTATTGGCTGACAATGGAGTCAGATTGCTACCAGTACGCAAAGAGGTGTCACAAATGCCAGATCTATGCCGATAAAATTCATGTGCCACCATCTCTTCTCAACATACTCTCTTCCCCTTGGCCTTTCTCCATGTGGGGAATCGACATGATTGGAATGATCAAACCAAAAGCGTCCAACGGACATCGCTTCATCTTGGTAGCCATAGACTATTTCACCAAATGGGTTGAAGCAGCTTCATATGCAAACGTTACAAGACAAGTTGTCGTCAGGTTTATCAAGAATCACATCATCTGTCGCTACGGCGTTCCTAGCAAGATAATCAGTGAAAATGGGTCAAATTTGAATAACAAAATGATGAAGGAGCTTTGTGAAGAATTCAAGATCGAACATCACAACTCATCTCCTTACAGACCAAAGATGAATGGAGCTGTAGAAGCAGCTAACAAAAACATCAAGAAAATCATTCAGAAGATGGTCATCACTTACAAATATTGGCATGAAATGCTCCCGTATGCTCTTCATGGTTACCGTACATCAGTACGTACTTCGACTGGAGCAACTCCTTTCTCCCTTGTATATGGCATGGAGGCAGTCCTACCTATAGAGGTTGAGATTCCATCAATGAGACTTTTGATGGAGGCAAAATTAACAGAAGCCGAGTGGTGTCAAAGCAGATTCGATGAATTGAACTTAATCGAAGAAAAGTGCATGACAGCTTTATGCCACGGACAGCTATATCAACAAAGAATGAAGAAAGCTTTCGACAAAAAGGTTCGACCTCGCACAATCAAAGAAGGCGACCTTGTACTAAAAAAGATTCAATCTTTTCTCACAGATTCGAGAGGGAAATGGACTCCCAATTATGACGGCCCCTACGTGGTCAAGAGAGCTTTCTCAGGAGGAGCCTTAATACTCACGACTATGGATGGAGAAGAATTCACCCGTCCTGTGAACGTCGACGCAGTCAAGAAATACTTCGCCTAAATAATTAAAAGAACAGCTCGCTAAGTTGAAAACTCGCAAAGAGCGACTTAGGCAAAAAAGAGCGTCTCGGTGAATCGAAAACCCGAAAGGGCGATTCAGGCAAAAATTAGAGACATAAAAAAAATATATTAATCAATCCCGGTAGACTTAAAACCCGAAAGGGGTAGTTTACGCAAAAGTTAGGGATATATGGCAAGTAACTGTGTCCAGGACAAACTTGATCATTCAAAATCCATAGCGGAGTATTCATCAGCAGTAGGTCATCTTCTACGAAGCACGAATACAGCGCAACTCGGAGTGGAAGGGAAAGATAACGGTCGTCACGTTTCATCGTAGCCCTTTTCCCGAAAATTACCAATTTCCAACTTTGTAAATACTCCATGGAATCAAGCATTTGGCTGATTACCATTCCATATATAATAATTTGAGCCTTGTGCTTTTCCTTTGCAATCTAGTCTTATTCAGTTTCTTGGAATGCATTTTAAGTTTAAACAGTCAATTTCTTGAAACAAATGTTTTCATAAAATAAAAATGAATTTACTTGCAAAAATAAAGGTGAAATTTCTTTCTAAGGTTTACAAACAATAGGAAGAATGCAAACAGTTGCTCCGAGAACGGTTGAGATTCCGGGAATCAAGTTTTCCCCATGAGGTCGCTTTGCGAACATCTCCCGATGACGGATCTTTACTTCAATTCATATTACTCATTTCGGACAGCGGACAACTGATAACCAGATATTCCCAATAGAGTTCGAACTACAAGAAGAGGACATCTTCTGATCAACAAGAATTCAAGTCGTATCTTAGGATTTTACATCCGCGACAATTCTATTCACATTCACTTTACATTTTATCATTGTCATAATATTCATGCATACATTACATCATAATTGCATAGCCGAATCAGGCTTTGATCCTGTGAATGCCTAAGTCATTGAGGCATGAACTCAAGTTTCCCCTGCAAGTTCCGGAGAAACTTTTTCCTGCGAGACAACCGTTCATACACAAGGATCTCACCAAGCAAGTCAACAGATGGTAGTCTCCCTCAAAGAGATAGTTTGTTCACTTTTGGAATTCCTCAGCCGAGAATCTCCTGCAGAGCGACATTCGACAGTCTTCTTCAGATAAGATAGTCTGCTTCACATTTTGGAATTCCCTACAGGTTTGGTATTTCCCCAGCAGGGTCAAGAGGTGCCACTTCTTGTCAAAGAAAAATTCAGAATCTCCCAGCAGATCGACAAATGATTCCCCAGCGGAGTCAGCGAATGATAGTCTTCGTCCAGAAGATAGTTCAGATTCCCCAACAAAGTCAGCAAATGGCAGTCTCTTTCAGCAGAAGACAGTTTGCTCACTTTCTATCATAACAAAGTCAGCAAATGGCAGTCTCTTTCAGCAGAAGACAGTTTGCTCACTTTCTTTCATGACAGGGTCGACAAATGGCAGTCTCTCCCAGTAGAAGACAGTTTGCTTCCCTAGCAACTGGCAAATGGCAGTCTTTTCCCAAGAAAAGACAGTTTGTCTGTTAAATACTCAAGAGATCGACAAATGGCAGTTTCTTCGAACAGTTTGTCTGTTTCTGGGATGTTTAACTCCCCACAGAGTCGATGAATGGCAGTTTTCCTCTTAGGAAAACAGTTCGTTGATTCCCCAGGCATCAGTTGACGAATGGCAGTTTTCACCCCGAAAACAGTTCGTCCGCCTTCAAACAAAGTCATTAGCCCCTCAAAAGATCATGAGGCCATATGACATTCTTTCAAAGACGTCAAGTCAAAAGGGAAGATGGTGAAGTTTCTTTACTACCGTCAAATGGCATCTTATCTCCAAGCGCTGATAAGAAGTTTGACGAGGAAACAAACCTTTGAAGTTTCTTTACAGCCGTCAAATGGCATCTTATCTCCAAGCGCTGATAAGAAGTTTGACGAGGAAACAAACCTTTGAAGTTTCTTTACAGCCGTCAAATGGCATCTTATCTCCAAGCGCTGATAAGAAGTTTGACGAGGAAACAAACCTTTGAAGTTTCTTTACAGCCGTCAAATGGCATCTTACCTCCAAGCGCTGGTAAGAAGTTTGACGATGAAACAAACCTTTGAAGTTTCTTTACAGCCGTCAAATGGCATCTTACCTCCAAGCGCTGGTAAGAAGTTTGACGAGGAAACAAACCTTTGAAGTTTCTCTACAGCCGTCAAATGGCATCTTACCTCCAAGCGCTGGTAAGAAGTTTGATGAGGAAACAGACCTTTGGAGATTTTCTCTTTATCTGAGATATTGTCCAAACGCAACTGAGACCAGTTTCGAGATTTGGACATCCGGAACGAGAGGAGGTTGTTTACCTTTTTCTAAGTATCAACACTTAGTTAAAGAATATGGATTGCGCATCCTACATTGCCATCCATTCACCAGAATCCACATCAAGTATTTCTGCAGGAGTTTGTCTCCTCATCCCCCGCCAAGTGCGACAACGGGATCAAATCATGCAAAGATTTTATCATCTCAGGAGCGCCCAAAATTCGGGCATTCTTTGATATTTAAGTCTCTTTTACGCAGGAGAGATCGAGATCTCAATCTCTCTCCCTCCAGATAAAAGAAACTTAAACAGGGGCATCTGTCATACCCTAATTTTTGACCCCCCTGAGATGACATATCTTCAAGATTTTCATCAAGTCAAAGTAAGTACCCAGAGCAGTCTGACATTCAATCGAGGGTGTTCAAAGACAAGAAAACTCAGGCAAAGGATCAATCAATAGGAGGATTAGTCTCTAACACAATCATGAGACTCAAGAGCTTCATTATTTCACCTATGATTAATTAGACACCCAGTCATCTAAGTACAGAATTACTCAAATCAACAGACCAGGGTTTGGAGCCTTATCAAGGACTAAAATCAGGGAACACTTTTGGGAAACCCTAAAAAGCCCTAGGGGACCATTCAAAGACATCAATCATCTTCAAATAACTCATATGACAAGATCCACTGGACATTACACCTCAATTCAAAGTCTACAGTCATCATTGTCCTCTGGTCGACAATCAGGGTTTTTGACCTAATTCCCCAAGATAGTTGACTTTTAATCAGGGCATGGATCTAAAACTCAAGACATGATCCAAGAGTATCTATTACCTCAATATAATCCCTTTACATCATTCATTTAAGGAGAAGATCTTGTTTCTACACAAAAGTCCAAAATCTCACCTTATTTGGAAAAAGTCAACTATATGGGATCACCATTGACTTTTGATATTTTTGGTCAAACCATGACTTTCAAGGATCAATATCATCAATATATGGATATTAAAGTCATTTGACCAAAGAAATTCAAAGAAATTCATCAAGGAGCAAAAAGTCGGGAATTAGGGTTTTTTAAGGCATGGTGAGAACTCAAAATTTCACCTACACAACTCAAAAAACTTCCAACATGAAAGTTGTAGATCTTGCAAAATAAAACAACATCTTACAAAGGAAATTTTTTCAAAAGATCAATCATTTAAGAGTTTTGGAAATTTTGGAGTTTTAGGTCATAAACACTTAGAAATTTTTCTAAGTGTTTTAACCTAGTTTTCTTCCAACTTTGGCCTCATTTTTCACAAATTTGCCAAAGGATTCTGAAGAAACTCCAAACTAATGACTTGAAGTAGATGTTTAGGGCTTTCCAAATTGTGTTCAACCTTCTCCAAATTCATTTTGAGCTAAGAGTTATGCTTGTTCAAAGTTGGCCTCATGAAGTGAAATTATAGGTCATGTACAATTTGAAACTTTGCAATTTTGTGCATTTTGCTTCACTAAGTGATGCTACACGACCTCTAATACATCTGAAACCATACCACACATCCAAATTCATCATTGCATAAGGATTAGAGAAGATTCCCAAAAACAAAGGCATGTGATTATGTAATGATTGCATTTTTGAATTTATGGCAAATGATGAATCATCAAGGAATCTTGTTCTAAGCCAATTAGAACTCTCCTCTGAATCAGAAATGTTCCCTTGGATCATACAAGATCAATGGTTGGGGAAGCTAGCCCGAAAATGCATCATTGCATTTAGGATCTTTTCAAATTTTCTTCTTGGCTAAGAAACCAAAACTCTCTCATTAAGCAAGCTCACTCTCTCAATCAGTACTGAACCATTTACCTATAAATAGGGGAGCATACTTCAGTAGAAAAACACACCAAAGCAACTCAATTCCTTGCTTTCTCTTTCCCTTCTCATGCTTATTGTTTTTCAAAGTTCTTTGGCAAGAAGAATCGTTTTCTTCAAACCAGAGCTCATCTTTGGAAAGTAAGCATTCTAACATCTCAAGGGAGGTCATTTGAGGTGATCCAAGCACCTGGATCACTTCTGTAAGTGGAGGAACACCATTGTTGCTATCACTTTGGAGCAGTTGCAGTTGGAGGTCCATAGTGCAATTCAGAAGGTTTCCAATCAAGCTAAGCATCCAGGCATGTTCCATAGGAGGTAGTGAAGCTGTTCAGATGGCTGCAGCTCATCTGTAACTCAAGAATCATCACCCTCCATGTTCACTTGAAGCTCAAATCGAGGGAGGTCCATAGAACAATTCAGGAGGATTGAGGTTACAACAAGCATTCAGTTAGCATCACTGAACCACAAGGAAGCTTTTGGGATCATTCATACAAGCCCAGGTGCTCTCTATCATCCTCACGACCTCCATTTTCAGAGGTAAGTTTCTGAACTCTACCTCTTTAATTTAAGCACTCTTTGTGATAAAGCTCGATTCTATCTTGTTAAGCATCATCAGAGGATTGAAAACCCTCTATCATCATTCATTTATCTTTCAGTATAGTCATTTAATTTGATTTTCAAAATTTAGGGTTCTTCACGATTTCTGGTAAATTAGTTAGATATAGTTGATATAAATTTATGTTAGTTACATATTTAGAATCGTGAGTGAATTTAGAATAAGTTTCATCTTTACATCTTTGCAAATGGTTGAGAAATGAGCAAGTTCATAAATTCAAAATCTGAGAACTTGAGGTTGAAGATGACAATGGTGGTGGCGCGCAAATTTCAAATTCAGGGTTGAGTTTATTTTATTTTGAATGATACCTGTTTCATAAACGACTAAAACGTGATAGCCCAGTGGTAAAGAGTGTTTGTGTGTTGCGCGTGCCCAAGGTCTGGGGTTCGAATCCCCCTCGCCCCAGACCTTTTGATTTTATTTTCTTTTTGCTTCTATACACTTGAATAACATATGAGTTGCAAAGGAGTCAGTTTACTATCACCATGCGCGCGCTGGCCCAGTGGTTTGGTTTTGGGTGTGTGACTTGGAGGGCGTGAGTTCAATCCCTCTAGGTGACAAAACCTTATTTTTTATCACTTTTCCCATTTGATTTCTTCACAACTTTACACAATTAATTAACCTATCAAATTAAATCATTTTCACTTCATTTTTCACACACTTATTATTTAATATATCTATTTTATGAATAATCAAAAAAATCATAAAAATATTATTTATTTCATATATTTTTATTAGGTTTAAAATAGTATGTTTTAAGTGTTTTCTTAAATACTTTAAATGCATATATTCATTTTGTTTTAACCTAATTATTTTTGTAAATAAAGTTTATGATAAAACCCTAATTATTTAGGTCTTAATTAGGCATAGATCTTTTTTTTCTTTACCTTAATTAAGTTGACTTTCTGTCAATTTTCAAAACTGTTTTCAATCTCCGAATAAATCGAATAATTAAGGTTTTCAAACAACAAAACCTTATATTATTTCAAATCATTTTCAAAACTAATTTTACACCAGTACTATAAAGTACTGGGCCTCTAATAGAGTGTAAGTCCTAAACACCTTCTCTTCTTAGCTTGTTTTCAAAACTGTATTTTCAAAATCTTCTTTCTGTTTTCAAAACATTCTTCTGGTATTTGAAGGGCATTATTCCCGGTGAAACTCTTCAGATACCTATGTGACCTTTGTCCATCTTCACTTCTTCTGTTTTCAAAAACCATTAACTGTTTATCATATATATATTCAACTGTTATCCATCAATTGCTGGTAAAGCTTTGTACATACTTCTCCAAAGGCCTCCACTCCATCCAGGTTAGGCTTTACAAGCTTTCAATTTACAGTCTTTATTTAAATTACTGTCAAATATAAATTGTGCATATATATTAGTTTAGAACTACGTTTGAGTATAAACCTTAGGACAGTTAAACTATATATATATTATAGGAATGTGACCTAGGATTGAGAATGTCTTCCCGGTGAAGGCTCTTTCCTAATTAGAGATCTGTAGTTCAAACCCCCAAGATGAATTATTCCCGGTGAAACATCTTGGCAAAAAACCTTAGAATCCAAAAATATAGGACACATCCACCCAAAGAAGAATTATTCCCGGTGAAACCTCTTACCCATTTGCTTAGAGCCAAAATAAGTTCAAAACTACATAGCTTTCTCTTGTGCTATAACAAGGACCCTCGATTAGCCTCCTCTTGGGCTTTGTACAAGGACCCACAGGCTTCTTAAAAGCATTTCCAGCTTACTCTTGAGCTTGTATACAAGGACCCATCAGGTTTCTTATAAACATAGGAACAGGTCTTTAGTCACCTTTTAGCCTACCCTGGTGAGTTTTCTTCCAATTTAAACCAGACTTTTAACAAGCCAAGTTTGTCTCAATTTTGCATTGAGTACACCTTTTGGAATGAGAGACATGGACAGTCTCTGTCACCCTTATCTTCATCAATCTTCCTTAGCAGAGTCTAGGATCCATATTTGCTTATCCTCAGCATGTGTCAGCCTTCATCTTGGGCTTTAAACAAGAAGTCTCCACTAGATAATCTTTCTGCCATTCACCAAAAGAGTCAAAACCCCTGGAAAGGGTTAGCCTCCAAATCATTCCATCATTTCAATAAAAACCCCTGGAAAGGGTTAGCCTCCAAAGTCAATTAATCAAAAAGAGTCACGACCCCTGGAAAGGGTCAGCCTCCAAAAAACATGATAAAGTCAGTCTTTTAACAGACAATTTCTCCAGCTGAGTCAAAACCCCTGGAAAGGGTTAGCCTCCAAAATCAGTCTTTCAAAAATCAAAGATTCATTCTCTTAGGAGATAATCTCCCCAAATAGAGTCTCCCTAAGTAGAGTCAGCCTCAATTCTGGGCTTCGTACAGAACACCAAAAAATCCTTAGTTTAAATACTCCCCAGTAGAGTTATCATTTCAATAAGTCAATAAAATCAATCAAAAAGCCTCAAGCTTGGGCCTCATTCAAGCCAGCTAAAGTCAAATCTTTCATATAGTAAATAGACATAGCTTATCTCTATAGAGAGATATTTTTACTACTCTACCACATTCAAACAAACAAACATTTCAATTTCAATTTCATTCAAAGTCTCCCATTTAGGACTCTGAAAGACATGCTCTGGCACATCCCCAGACTTGTACACTTTCCCTAATTTGGATGAGCATCTTTCTTTCATTTTAGAGGCACGATGGCTGTCATACTTGATCAACCAAGTAGACTCCCCTCTTAATGAAACATCATTTTTTTTAGCTTTTCTGTCACTTTTAAAATGTTTGTGGTGGAATAGTAGAAATACCTCTCTGTAAAGATGATTTCATGTCTCTTTACTGTAAACAGAGATTTAATTCCAAGCTTCAACCTTGAGCTTCAAGCAAGGCACCAAAAACAAGTAATTTCCCTAGTTAGTTCCCCGAACTACATTAAGCTCTGACTTCCACTAGGGATATGTAGGCATGAGGTTCACAAGAAATCTCAGCGAGCTAATAAAATACCAAAAGTAGTCAGTCTGTCTATCTGTCTGTCTTTCTTTAATCAATTCAATTCTCTCTCCTAACACAAAGGAGAAACTTTCCCAATCATTAGCAGCAAACACAATCACAATGACACAGAGAAGGTTCCTGTAGAGTACTACAGATATGTAGGGTGTTTAAACACTTCCCTATGTATAACCGACCCCCCGGACTCCAGAATTTCTAGTCTAGGTGAAATCCCCACACTTAGCAAACTCCTAGGGTTTAGTTGAGATCTTTTTTTCCCTTTCCTACTCGTAGGACCAATAAGAAAGTTCGTGTGATATCGTAGGAAGAACTGAAACAAAATTCATCCCACCACGGGCGCATTCTCCTTCCAAATTTCGCGTGAAGGGTTTAGCGTGCCGTCCTCCCAAGTGAAACGGGGAGGTAAAGAAAACGACACCACACAAGGTAAATGGATTCATACTTACATAGATAGAAATGGATTTGGAATATCTCTATCAGTAAACAGGGCATTGATGGATAGTTGTTTAGAAGAAGTACTCCCTGATGCTAACTTAAAGTTGCAAAAATTTCAGCCACTTGCTACTGTTATTCCTAATCATGCTAGGATAGTGGATGATAGTATTTACTGTGCAATTAATATATTTCTCCAGATGTGTTGCCTCCACAATATCCTGAAGATCTTGGAAGACCTTTCCCTTACTGTCATGACATTCCTATGGCCTTGGTGTTTAATTCATGTTTGAGGAGAAACTATTGATTGGTTATTTAGTTCTTCATGGAGCACCATACCTTAACAGTGGGATTTAAGACATTATTCTATCAACAATTTCTTTTCTTCTCTACAACCTTGAGGACAAGGTTGATTTTGAAGGGGTGAGTAATGATAGATAGTTAATATTATTAGTTGAATTTAATTGGGCTTTCTCTATTTCTATTTAATTGGGCTTTGAATGTTTAGATTTATTTGATTATCCATTTGGGATATTATATAATGTAGTGTCTTTGACACTTTTTAGATATCAAGAAATCAAATGAATTTTATCTTTTTAATTAGTTTTTATTTGTCTTCTCTAGTCTTTTAGTGTTTTCCTTTCCTATTCTATAAACCCTAGTTTTGATAGGAACAACTTCCTGTCAGATGCATGTTAGACAAATGGTTCAACCATAAAAACATAGATTGTATTTTATTCTAACCTTTATTCGACCTCGATCTTTCTAGTGCCTATATAAATTGGTTTACCCATTATTATGCAATCACTCACTCCATCAATTGGGTTACCCTTCCCACGTAAGGCAGTTTCAAAAAGATATTTCGTTGAACTCTCGAATGGTGCGAGCAGCAATGCACTTCTGCCATCTTCTGAATTCCATGTCTTGTCATTCCGAGGACTCTACCCTAGTTTGATAAATTACATATGTAACGCCCGGAAAAATAAGTATATGCTTAATTTGGACGTTTGTGACGTTTATTGGAATTTTATCGTTTTTGGAGTTGTTTCAGTCGGTATTAGTTCGGGATGACGGTCTAATATTTAATTGAAGGTTTTCATATTTTTGGTACTAGAAATATTATTAAGGTAATATTCGGTGTTTTGGGGTTTTTCTGAGCAATCGAGTTTGGACCGTAAAGTGAGATATTTTGTGTGTGAATAGTAAGTAGTGGGGGGAGATAGAAAAGAGATAAGAGAAAGAAAAACGTGAAGAAAGAAAAAGGAAAGAAAGAAGAGAGAAAGAAAGGGAAGAGAGAAAGAAGAAGAGCAAAGATGGAGAGAAAGTGAAGAAGAGGGGTTTTGGAGAAGATGAAGAATCAAACCAAGGTAAGGGGGTGAATCTAATTTATCTTGGATGTATGATTCTTATAGTCTTATTCTTGTTCTTGTTCTTGTTCTTGTTCATTTTCTATGTTTGACCAACAATGGTGGATTGTGAGGTTTTCATGATATAGCAAGATTCAAACATGTTTTGGTTGGTATTTTGTATAGAATCATATCCTTGTTGTGTTATGGTGATTGATCATGCTTTCTTTTCCATTTCCATGGCTTGATTAAGTTTGAAGAAAATGTTAGGTTTTGAGAAAGATTGATGAATAAACCATGAAAAGTTTGATGTTAGGTTGTTTTTATGGTATGTATGTGTTGTATTGATGTTATAATGATGTATAGGTGTTAGAGAAATGTTTATAAGAGTTTGGTTGGTGGAAATGGTGATTTTAGGGTTTCTACGAAGCTTAGGTCGACCTACACAGAGGTTTGCGTCGACCTGTGCAGCCTAAAAGGAAAAATCAGCGTTTTCTGCTGAATGCGTCGACCTATTGGGTCGGCGTGCGCATACCCGAGGGTGACAGGAGTTCAATGCGTCGACCTATGTTTTCCATGCGTCGACCTACAGCTTTTCCAATTTTTGACAGATTTTGTAACGATCATAACTTTTGATCCGTAACTCCGATTTTGTCGCCGTTCGAAGCGTTGGAAAGCTAACACAATAATCTACACTAAGATTTAATGAAATGGTTCATAGGATGTAGTCTCCTATTATTTTTATTAGGATTTAGTGGTAGAACTAAGTAGGGTTAACATATGAAGTATGTTTATGTTTTCCAAACTTTGAAAAGTCGTATCTTTTGACTCGGGTGTTCGTTTTATGTGTCGTTTGAAACGTTTGGAAGCTATTTCCATGCTCTATATGATGACGTAGGATGTATTAGTGGTTGGTTGATTTTCATAAATGGTTTTGTGAACTGGTGCATGATAAATCATGATGATGTGTTGTGTGAATGTTATCGTATTGATACGAGGTATGTGATTAATTGTCGATAGCATGAGATCATGTTCGTATAGGTTATGTATTAATGAATGTTCATTCTTGATATGTGACGATGTTTGGTTGTTTGTTGTTAACATGTTGTGTGGCCTTATGGCAAGTAATTGTTGTTATGAGAATGATGTATTATCATTGTTGAATTGTTGTTATTACAACTTGTTGATGATGTATTGATGAAGTTGTGGGCCGATGGCCAATATTAATTTGATGTGATGCAATCATGCGATCATTTATGCCAATGTGGCCAGTATGTTTTGACGGTGAATGTGTGCTGTGTGCTTAATAATGCATGTGTGGTAATTATGGTATGATATAATTGATAACAATGTTGTTAATTGGTGATGTATCCTTTTGGATAGAATATAAACGGTGTAACGTGAGTATGTGACCGTGTTATATTGTTGATGATGTTATTGTCATGTAATAGAGTCATATATTTGCACAGCATAACATTTCAATACGTTAATGGCGGAATGCTATTAACAGGTGGCCTGAATTGGCAATTATTACCAGTGGGAGCTTAATGCTCGGTAAAAAGGTGTATTTGCCCGAGTGGCAAGAGGTCATCAGTGGGGGCTAAATGCTCGATGACGGTTACTCGTAGCTTACTGCTCGACAAAGGTGTATTTTCCTGGGGGAAAGAAGTCCCAGCATAATGCTCGGCAAGGTGTATTTGTCATGATGACAAGGAGGAGTTTACTCCGGATTTGGTACCACATGCATATGCATAGTCGAGTCTCATTCATCATTGTCTATCCTTATAATTTATGTTATCATTCATATGTCGCATTACTTATATATTGATTGTGGTTGACTTAGTGGAGTACGTTGTTGTATGAATCTTGATGATACTTGTTAGCATTACTATATTTATCATGCTTCTTCATTATAAATTATATTCTCACCCTTCTGCTGATTTGATGCTTGAGTGGCATCCTGCAGATTAGCCGCTTTGGGAGTCTTTTGGAAGAGGTAGTTCTCCAGTTGGTCTTGTCGGTTGCTCTGATACGTAACACCGGGGAGTCGGGAGTCTGTTGTCATTTATTTGTATATGACTCTTTTGAACATGAATTTGTGATGATGTGCTGATGTGTATTGTAAACACTTTATTTTGGAAAACTCCTCTTTGAGAGTGAGAGCTATAAGTACATTTTTATGTTCATATCTTCCGTGTGTTATGTATCGTTTTATAGGCAGGTGTTGTATGCTTTTGGCATCGTTGATGGCCGTTTGTTTTCTAGGTGTTTCTTGGTTACTTGGTGTAACATCCTAATTGTGTTGTATGAAATTTTAATACTCTGATATTTTCTTGCCTAAATGATTTGGGTAGAATTGGGGTGTTACAACATACATTAGTAGAAACCTAAATATTTATCACATACACATATAGGACGTTTTGCTAAACTTTTTTGCTTAGTAATAATTCCCAAATAACTCACCCTTATAGTCATTATATCTGCTAGAACTAATAAGTCAAACACTTCAAAGTTCATCAGAACATGATAACATAACCCATTCACTTTGCAAACTAGGAAAAAAGCGGTAAATCAACAAAAATCAGTAAATCAAAAAAGATAACTTTCACTTTGCAAACATATTCTCCTAAATGAAAGATGTTTGGTTCTCTAAAGAGAGCATGAGGAGAAGAGAAAGAAAAATGTTTTCTTTTTTTCATTTCGAGCTATGTTTGCCGAAACAAAATCGATTCGGTTCATTAGGAAGGTCTTGAGATGGGGAGAACGAATATGGGATTGGTTTTTCAATCGGAGGTGGTAATGGTCGCGTGTAGGGTAGAGAAAGGAGCTGTGGCGGTTAGGGTTGGGGATAGGGAAAGAGAGACGAGAGGAGAGAGTCTGTATGGAGACGAAGATAGAGAAACAAGTACGATTAAAAGATATGAAAGTGTAAAACATAAATGAGAGGAATTTTAAGGTGATGAAAACACTTAGAAAGGGGGGTTTGAATAAGTGGTTTCCTTTTTCATTCACAACAACGCACAAAACAACACAGTATTTTATCCTGGTTTTTTATAACTTAACTGCTCCAGTCCACCCGCCAAGGAGATTTTGCCTCTCTCCATTGAGGACTTAATCCACTATAATCAAACTTGATTACAAATGTATGAGCCAACTGCTGGTGACTAACATCCTTGCACAAACCAACTGCTTGTGAGTAACTACCTTGCATAAACCAACTGCTTGTGACTAACAACCTTGCACAAACCAACTGCTTGTGACTAACAACCTTGCACAAACCAACTGCTTGTGACTAACACTAGATAATAAGCCGTTCAGGGATCTCCACGAGATATAAAGTTTATTGATCTAGAAACCTCTAAGACTAAACTAGTCCCAGACCTCTTAAGGAATATGACCCAACTGGTCTCTCAAGGAACTGTTACAAGTTAACAAAAGTGTTTAATATTTGCTTCTAGAAAACTTTAATCACCACTGTGATATTTCACTAAGTGGTTAGTACAAAAACTATGAACTCAGAAAATGATTATTCTTCAGCGCAGGAGTTCATCATTTTGTGTTGGCGTTTAGTTTGTATATGTTAGCTCTTTGTTGATGCACACTATAACACCCCTCTAATACCCCGCGGAAATTAACAAAATTAAATCAGAGTAACATGCAACAAGGGTGTCACAATTCATAAAATAAAGAAAACCACGCCCGTCATGTTTACACAGCGGAAATAAATCGTCAAGTCAACATCACATCATTAATGTATCAGACTTCAAAACAAATTAAACAAAACAGAGTTATCATCTAGAACTCAAAACATCGCGTTCCCAGTGTTACATCTACCAGAGCATGACACCTGACACGACTACTAAACCGACTTATGAGCTAATCCTCACCAAGTCGAAGCTGCTATCCTGAATCTGAAAAATATAGTGTAAGGGTGAGTCTCATTCGCAATTAACAAATATTATTGCATTACAAATAAAAATACATCAATAGTTACATTGTTCACCCAATTCATCTATATTCAAATAATCTATCATCCACACAATCACATAACACCAAAACATAATAATGAAATACATTCAGTCATGTTATCAAATTCATGCATATGAATGCAACTGACTCTATGCATGTGGTACCAAACATCACCAGTAGAAATCATCCACCGACCGATCTATCATCATCCAGATACGGCCCTGCCAGCACAGATTCCACACAATGGGAATCTTGCCCTTCACTGAATCCTCTCATCATTAGGATTCAGCCCTCATCAATATTTATGAATGCATGCAAACATATATACAACATACTTTCATCATCATCATTATATGAGTAGCATCATCTTATACTCATTTCATCATCATCATCATCATCATTTAAGCATGTTTATATATATCAGCATCATTCATCACAAATCAATCATCATCACCATCATTACAGAACATACATGTATTACACTAATCATCATCATCAAAGTAAGAATATACATGTATTCACATCTTCCAAAACAAGTCAATCATCATTGTACAATTCTCAACAATCATCACATAATCATGTTTTAAAACATAGCATGTATTGTCATATCTCATCATATATATGTACAATACATCATTCATCAAGCAATAAGTTCATAATTCAAAATTAATTGAAAGCTACACCTCATTTCATCATTTAAACACATAGGTTATCTCATAAGGTTCATCATACTCGAAACGGCACTTAAAACAGACCAACGGTTCAAAAGTTATACGTCATTAAACTTTCAAAAAATCACAAAACGTGAAATCATGCACACAGCACAATCATACGCGTACAGCCACACCCATACGCGTATCACACAATTTCATACGCGTATCTGTAGCAACCTGCCCTAAAAATTAAAGATTAGAGTCGCCACCTATTCTACCAAGGCGAATAGGAAACCTCGCGCAGTTAAGAGATCAGGGTAAGATACTATATTCAGGTCGAGGGAAGGTGTTAGGCACCCTCAACCCTTTCCTATGGCTTTGAATCTAAGGTAACAGTTTATGGCTAAAATATTTGGGTTTTATAGCTAAGGAAGTGAATAGGGGAAAAATTGAGATTTTAGGGAAGGGGACTCGCCTTGTTGCCAAGTGCCTACGTACCTCCTTATGGAGGAACAGAGTCTACGTAGTTCGGGGGACGGGTTGTACGCCCTTTGAAATCGATATGATATGGTTTGAAGGCTTTTTGAATGGCCTATCGTAGTTTTGAATTTGTGGTTTGAAAGGGATGAAAATTCGTAGTTTGATTTGAAGTGTTTTGAATATTTTAAGTTTTGGGCGTACAACCCTGATTTTAATATGTTACCGTTAGTCGCGATAATCAATAGATTTGATTACCATGGCTAGCGGATTGAAGGGAGGGTTGCTAACCACTATAATCGATAGATTCGATTATCACGAATAGCAAATGTGGGTATTTTAAATAATTTAATTTTATCATTACCCCTCATAATCAATAGCTTTGATTACGAATAATAACGAATTTTATAAAGGAGAAATGCTAATCATCGTAACCAATAGCTTTGGTTAAAACCATTTAGCAAAATAAATATTATTTTAATTTATAGGACTTGATTAATTAAATTAATCGATTATTAACCATTACAACTAATAGATTTAGTCGGAACGAATAATAAATTAAATCCTAATATCCTTGGCCAAATGGCCGGTGGGATTGGACAAACCCTAATATCTAATAAGGATTTATAGGGTTGTTGTGATTTTTATAATTTAAATATGTTTTAATAAATTAATCGAGAAAATAGTCGGGAAAATAATAATCCTACTCATTAACTTAATCCTCATTTTGTTATTTAAAACCTAAAATTAAAATTATAAAATAAACCTTTAAATTCAATTCTATACTAAATACAATTCTATACTAAATAGAAAAACACAAAACAAAACAAAAATAAAACTAATAAAAGAATTAAAGAAACCTGGGCAGTAATCCTGTGTGGCAGCCTTTTGAATACCCATGGTGTGCCTTACGATTCTGAGGCGTTAGATTGGATTGTAGGAGATCCAAAGGTTGAGCACTGAGGGTGTAAGGTGGGCAGATAATGGAAGCAAGCGTTGGATCCAGCATATGAAAATTGATGAAAAATGAAAGGGGATACTGGGTATCGAACCCAGGACCCGCTGGTGACACACTTTCTCCCTTAACCGCTTGGGCTTGTTTCTCCTTTTGTCATTAGCATAATCCAAAAATAGTATATTGAATAAGTAAGTGAATGCTGTAAGTTTGGAACGAAAGTGAAACCTGGCCCCACTGGTCTCTACGTCCACCAATGGTATGGAGAGAGAAGATGCTTTTGTGTTGACCCACCAATACCAATGCAGCGCGCGCGAACCAAAATTGCTGCGTTTGAACCATCCAATAGCCACTCGCCACGCGTGTTTTCCAGACAAGCCAAGGATCTGAACCGCCGGACCGGAATAAATCCGGTTGTCTTCTCCGGCTACGAGACACCACAAAACCCTGCAAACACGACCAAAACACACAAACGAATACTCTAGACCCACTAAATAAAGGGCTGCGGACTTGATTATGGTGTTATTATTGGCTGAAAGTTCCTGGAAACGCAGATACGAGGAAGGAGAAGACCTTGCCCTAACAATGGCAAGTGGTGCATCCGGTGCAGAAACTTACGTATGATACGTTGAACCTGCCTCATACATGAGCCTGAACATGAAAAGATACAACAAACGTGTTAAACATGCGCACAAAATCGAAATCGAATTCAAGAATCTTTACCAAACCGGAGCTCTTGATATGACAGATTCTAGGGCGCTCCAAACTTGTTTAATGGCTGTAGACGCTTCCTGAGGGCTCCAGGACGAGGATGCAATCGTTAGAACTGATTAACTTTTGCTGGAAATAATTCTTTTGCGTGCCCTAAAATTATGATTTTTTTGGAATCTTAGGCTAGGGTCTCTCTACCTGATTTTCGCCCCCCTCTCCCCTACTGATATTTTAGAATATATATGCAGTCTTTAGGGTTAGGTTTTGTGTCCATAATATCTTGTATTGATGAAAATATTTTATTGAAAAATCCATATGCAATCTTTCCAAAATTGGCTCTTTTCTTGCCCTTGGAGCTTGTACACGAAATTGACATGTTTTACGGGCTATTTTGGACCTCAAGACAAGTGAAAGCAAAGCCCATATACGATGGTTCCTTATTTCCACATTTTATTTAATTTAATTTGTATTTAAATGGGAAAAATTCCAAAATAAATAAAATAAAATAACAAGGGGCGTGCTATTGAGTGTAGAGACCATAGATGGGCTTATGAATGAGTTTAGAACAAAAGAACTTGGGCCCATTTGGAAGAAGATTGATTTTGACAAGCATTTCTCTTCATGCACCTCTTCAAAATTGTTCAACTTCCGCAACTTGTATCTTGCTCAATTTTTATCATCTGGAGATGTTATTGGACTTTTTAGAAAGCTCAAAGAGTCTTCTAAACACCCCTTTTGGTTTCATCTTCATTGAAGTTTCCATGCTCCGGTTATAAGCTTTGACCCAAAAGGTGTTTTTGTTGACCTTTGTGGAGGACCTATAATGTATTGGACTATATCTCTCGAATGAAGTCTTTCTGGCCTTAGCTTGTGAGAGACAAAGTTGTAGAGAATCAAATTTCCTTCAGAATAGGATTTGAGTGAGGGATTTCTGATACTCCATGTAGAAGTTATGGCCAGTCAAAGTTGAGTTAACTTTCTCCTAAGAAACCCTAATTTGAACCTTTTTGTATTTGTTCATCTCTGAGTTTCTATTAATGGAATCATGATCAATCTTTGATCAAATGATGGTTATGCACCTTTATACTTAATGTTTGACCAATGATCCTAGGTTTGAATCATGCTTTGATTGTAGTTGACCTTCAGGTTTGAATCAGTTGACTGTGGATCTTGGGATTGTTTGAGCAAGGCTTTGGAATTGAATCTTTAACTTTGAATTATTGTAAATGGAATATGGAAGGCAAATTTTGGGGTATGACAGTATCATACGCGTCTCAGCAGAAATGGATTTTCATAAAAAGCTTCCCATACGCGTATTGTCTCTTCCATACGCGTATGACTTCCCTTCATACGCGTATCATACGCGTTTCAGCAGAAGGCTGGTATTCTGACGGGACAGGCTGCGTATCATACGCGTACGGCCCTTGGGAATGTCCCTCATACGCGTATGGCCTAGCCCCATACGCGTATCATACGCAAATGGCCAGTGTTCCTAAAAACCTGCAATTCGTATCAGTTCGTTTTTCTACTCGTTTTCACCACTAACAGCCTGCGAGTGCGATTTTAAGTCTAAAACATCTTATTTTCATACATTAACATATGACATTCATCCAATTTTATCAATCTATTATCATATGTCAGTTTCACACGTTAAAACCTAACTTTCTATCCAATTATTGGAAACCCATAACTTAGATTCAGTGTTCATGGAAGAACGCAACAACACAACAATTGGTACAATACCCACAACACAAACATCAATTAACATACAATTCTATATAGAATTCACAGAGGTATTCATCAATTATTCAACTTCTATTAAAATTATCCCAAAACCTAACTCTGACATATGATCAAATTGACTCAATAACACAGCCAAACATGCACTATCATCCATAATTACAATAAGAGATGGTAATTGGAAGAGCCCCCCTTACCTTAGCCAAAGATTCTTGATTGGTCTTCTTCCTCTTTGTTCCTCTTCACGTATCAGCTTTCCAATCTCTCATCTTCCTGCTCTGCTTTTCACGTTCCTTTTTCCTTTCTCCCAATTCCTTATTATTTTAGAAAATAACCTTTAATTAGAATAGGGCCTTTTCTAATATAACACCCCCTCATTCCTTAATATCACACATGGCCCAACATCATAAATCATTCTTTTCCAATTAAATTCCACAAACCACCAATAATTCTAATTATTAATTAAATTTCCAATTAAATTAAAAATTAAAATATACGGGTGTTACACACACACCACACACACTTTTCTTTTCCAATTGATCTTGTATATATGTCTTTGAATATTTGTCCGTTATCTTGATCTTGAGAGAGCATTAAATGCTTGCGTGTTTTCTTTTTGTTTTGTGTTTCTCCAACGTGCTGCATGTGCGTTGCTTCTTCAATCATCCTTGGGAATTGTTCCATTTGAGTGCTTCAGTCGTTTTGCTAATCATCATGTTTTTAACGGAATCTTATCTTGATTCAGAACTTTGCATTTGTTCGTAACTTCTATTGTGACTTGAATATAACTTCTAATAGAGTTTGTCTACTGCAATTGGTGCCTTCAGAAGTTTATTTCATAGAACTTTCAATAGCTTTCCTTTTTAACATTTGCTCAGCTTTGCATAATGTTCAGTTCAGATGGTACTTGTATTAGGACATCTTCTGACATAAGAAATATATAATTAGAGTACCATATTAACTTATACAAAATTTATTTACTTGTTATCATCAAAACACTAAGATATGATTAGAACCAAACTATGTTCTAATAGAATTTCCATTTGGCTAAAGGAGTGCATGTGATTGGTCAGTATAAATTGAATTAGTCAATTACTTATATGGGCATCTATTAGTGTAACATTATTATTTGATGAAGGGTAAATAAGGATGTTCTTAGACATGTTTCGTTCTTAGTTAGGTAGTTGATTGTACTTGTAAAGGACCTAAACTCTTATTTTGATATATTTAAAAAAAATAAGAAATGGATTGAATTATATAGGAAAATTATTATTTCCTTTTTTGGGCCATATATATGTGCCCCTACATCTTAAATTGGTTTTAAGGAAAATTTACCATATACGCCTACCATAACCCTTCCATCCTTATATTTTTCAAAATATTTCAATTCTATATATTTTTTAAATATTTTAATTTTGTACCCTTTTTTTAAAAATATTTCAATTTTGTACCCTACATAAATGTACTAGGGAACTTAAAGAATTCAGGTACATAATTTCTCTTCACTATATAACTTGCAATCAAATATTTCGATAAGGTTATATGATCACCGATAACTTACTAAAAGTTATTCAATATTATAATATTTAATTGTGAGATATTGGATCGAACTCTAGTATGGTCGAAGGGTAGTTTCTTAGTTCGACAGAGTTAAGCATGAAGTCGAAGGATTGTTCACATGCTGGTGTCAAAGTGTGCATGCTGTAGTCGAAGATGGGTCTAGCATGCAGATGTCGAAGATGCTAGGGTTGTTAGCATGTTAAATTAGGTTTTAGTGTTTAAACCCTAATTTGTTAAGTTAGCTTGTTTATTAAGTTGGCTTGTGTAATGGGCCTTGCTGAAAAAGCCCATTAGTTAGTATGTTAGGTGTTATTATAAATAGCATACTAGTCTCTCATCATTGCTAAGCTGCAAATCCTAATTTAGGGTGAGAGAGGTTATTTGTTATTCTTGTAAACTTGTAATCTTGTTTTAAGAGAAAGTAAAAGAATAGCAGTTATAACCAATTATTGTGTTCTTCTTCTCCTCCCTAATTCCCTATTATACTTTGTTCTTGACATCGTTTTTCACAACAAATTGGTGCGGTGAGCATGGAGAAGATGCCTTCAACAAAGTATGAGATTGAAAAGTTCACCGGAGTGAATGATTTCGGTCTGTGGCGCTTGAAGATGAAGCCCTACTGGTTCAGCAGGGTTGTTTGGAAGCGTTGAAGGGAGAGGCAGCCATGAATGCAGAATTGACGGCAGCGGAGAAGACGAATATGATCGAGAAAGCACACAACGCAATTTTTTTGAGCCTTGGTGATAAGGTTCTCCGGCAGGTATCAAAGGAGACGACGGCATCAGGGTTATGGGTGAAACTTGAAAGTTTGTATATGACCAAATCGCTGGTAAATCGACTCTACCTGAAGCAAGCTTTGTATTCATTCAAGATGATTGAAGATAAAGTATTGGCTGAGCAGTTGGATATGTTCAACAAGCTAATTCTTGATCTTGAAAATATTGATGTGAAGATCGATGATGAAGATCAAGCGCTGTTACTATTGTGTTCTTTGCCTCAATCACATGCTCACTTCAAAGAAACTCTCTTGTATGGAAGGGAGTCCCTGACGTTTGAAGAAGTTCAATCAGCCTTGTACTCTAAGGACTTGAATGAACGAAAGGAGCATAAACCTTCGACTGTTGGCGAAGGTTTGGCCGTTAAAGGAAAACTCTTACGAAAGGATGGTAAGTTCGACAAGAAGAAGGGCAAAAGTCAGTCGAAGTCTTACAGTGGCGAAGCATCTGGCATTCGATGCTACCATTGTAAGAAGGAGGGTCACACAAGAAAGGTGTGCCCTGAACGCCTGAAATATCATGGAGGTAAGGATACTGGCAACGCTGCCATTATTCAAGATGATTTTGAATCATCTGATGTTCTTGTGGTTTCGAGCAGTGACTCTAAGAAGGAGTGGATTATGGATTCAGGTTGCACTTGGCACATGACTCCAAACAAAGACTTGTTCAAGGAATTATGTGATCAAGATGGTGGATCAGTATTGCTGGGAAACAACAAGGTTTGCACGATTGCAGGTGTTGGATCTGTGAGATTCAAGATCCATGATGAGTCAATAAGGTTGTTGACTGAAGTCAGGTATGTTCCTGACTTAAAGAGAAATCTGCTTTCTCTTGGTGAATTCGACAAGAAAGGATATGTTTTCCAAGGAGAGAAAAGTATCCTAAGAGTCATGAAGGGTTCGAAGGAAGTCTTGAGAGGCGTGAAGAAACAAGGCTTGTATACCCTTGAGGCTGAAGTTGTAAGTGGTTCGACAAATGTTGCATCCACGAAACCTTTGTCGAACACAGAAATCTGGCACATGAGATTGGGCCATGTCAGTGAAAGGGGTCTGGTCGAATTAGGGAAACAAAATCTGCTTGGTGGAGACAAAGTCGAAAAGCTGAAGTTTTGTGAACCCTGTGTACTTGGAAAATCTTGCAGAGTGAAGTTCAACAAAGGCAAACAAAGAACACATGGATCTCTCGACTACATCCATGCTGATCTTTGGGGGCCTGCAAGGTGTCCATCACATTCAGGAGCAAGTTATTTTCTATCCCTAGTAGATGATTATTCCAGGAAGTTATGGGTATTCATCCAAAAGACTAAGGATGAAACTTTTGAGAATTTCAAAAGTTGGAAGACTCTGGTAGAAAATCAGACTGACAGAAAGGTCGAGGTTGAGAACCGACAATGGCCTTGAATTTTGCAATGAGGCATTCGACAGTTTTTGTGCTGCCTCTGGTATTGCAAGGCATAGAACTACTGCAGGTACTCCACAACAAAATGGTTTGGCTGAAAGGTTTAATCGAACTATTTTGGAGAGAGTCAGATGAATGTTGACTAGTGCGGGGTTAAAGAAGGTGTTCTAGGCTGAGGCTGTTTCGACAGCAACATATCTGATAAATAGATGTCCTTCGACAGCGTTAGATATGAAGACACCTGAAGAAGTTTGGTCGGGACATCCACCAGATCTCGACAAACTGAGAGTATTTGGCTGCATAGCCTATGCTCACATTAGGCAAGACAAGGTCGAACTTAGAGCTCTGAAATGCATGTTCATGGGATACCCTGAAGGAGTCAAAGCTTATAGGCTATGGTGCCTAGAGCCAGGTCACAGGAGGTGTATCACCAGTCGAGATGTAGTTTTCGATGAAGCTGAAATGGCTTTTAAGAAAATTGATGATGTTGGTCGAAGTACAGAAACATCTAACGAAGAGCTGGAACAGGTAGAGATTCCTATTGAGGTGGAGCATGTTGATGTTGAATTGCATATCCCCGATGAAGTCGAAGAAGAAGCAGAAGATGCTGAGGAAGTTGAGGAAATTGACGATGACTACCTATTGTCGAGAGATAGGTCGAGAAGAGTCATCAAGGCACCTCAGAGACTTGGGTATGCAGATCTTATAGCTTATGCCTTAATCTCTGCAAGTGAGGTTCAAGACGAAGAACCTAGAGACTACAAGGAAGTTATGAGGAGTCCAAATAAGACTGAATGGCTGAAGGCCATGGATGATGAGATGAAATCTCTTCATGATAATCATACTTGGGAACTGATCAAGAAACCTGCTGGGGCAAGGTTAGTCAGCTGTAAATGGATTTTCAAAGTTAAGGAAGGAATTGAAGGAGTAACGTTGAAAAGATACAAGGCAAGGTTAGTTGCAAGGGGTTTCACTCAGAAAGAAGGTGTCGGCTTCAATGATGTGTTTTCTCCTATTGTGAAGCATAGGTCCATTCGAATGTTGCTTGCCATGGTGGCACAGTTCGATCTTGAACTGGAACAGATGGATGTGAATACTGCGTTCTTGTATGGTGATCTAGATGAAACGATCCTGATGAGGCAACCTGAAGGGTATGTCGAAAAGGGGAAGGAAGATTGTGTGTGCAAGTTAAAGAGATCTTTGTATGGGCTGAAACAATCTCCTCGACAGTGGAATAGGAGATTTGACAAGTTCATGGCACGCATAAGTTTTATTAGAAGTCAGTTCGACCACTGGGTTTACTTCAGATTTCGACCTGGTAATTCATTTGTTATTTTGTTGCTTTATGTGGATGATATTCTCATAGCAAGCAACAATGTTGAAGATGTGACGAGGGTGAAGGCTGAACTCAATAAGGAGTTCGATATGAAGGATCTTTTGGGAGCTGCTTCCAGGATTCTTGGAATTGACATTCAAAGAGATAGAAAGAAGTCGAAGTTATGCTTATCTCAAGAGGCATATCTACGAAAGATTCTCGAAAAGTTTGGTATGTCGAATTCGAAGCCAGTTGTGACTCCAACAAACCCTCAATTCAAGCTGAGTATTGATCAGTGTCCCAGTACTGATGTTGAAAGAGCCTATATGAATAGCATTCCGTATGCTAATATAGTTAGTTCTTTGATGTATGCTATGGTCTGTACTAGACCCGACATAGCATACGCAGTAAGTCTTGTAAGCAGGTACATGGCGAATCCTGGAAAGGCTCACTGGCAAGATTTGAAGTGGATTTTAAGGTACATAAATGGGTCTCTGAATAGAGTCCTAATTTATGGTGGAGCCTTGGGTGAAGATAGTAAAGCAGTAATAGAAGGACATGTCGACTCTGATTATGCAGGTTGTATGGATTCCAGAAAATCTATTTCTGGATATGTTTTCACTATGTTTGGCACTGCAATTAGTTGGAAAGCAACACTTCAGAAGGTTGTTGCTCTATCAACCACTGAAGCGGAGTATATTTCCCTAACTGAAGCTATGAAAGAAGCATTGTGGCTTGAAGGTTTTGCGAAGGAGCTGAAACTTCAAGTTCGAGGTATCACTATTAAATGTGATAGTCAAAGTGTAATACACCTGTCGAAGAATTCAGCCTATCATGAGCGAACTAAGCACATTGATGTGAGGCTGCATTTTGTCAGAGGAGTAATCGAGCGTGGAGAAGTCCAAGTGCTGAAGGTTTCGACTGAAGACAATGCTGCTGATATGATCACCAAGACATTGCCGAGTTGCAAGTTTTTCCACTGTATGCAGTTGATAAAACTGCATGAAGAAAGTTAGTTTGTTCCTTGACGTTGTAGAGTTAGGTCCAAGGTGGAGATTTGTGAGATATTGGATCAAACTCTAGTATGGTCGAAGGGTAGTTTCTTAGTTCGACAGTTCGACAGAGTTAAGCATGAAGTCGAAGGATTGTTCACATGATGGTGTCAAAGTGTGCATGCTGTAGTCGAAGATGGGTCTAGCATGCAGATGTCGAAGATGGTAGGGTTGTTAGCATGTTAAATTAGGTTTTAGTGTTTAAACCCTAATTTGTTAAGTTAGCTTGTTTATTAAGTTGGCTTGTGTAATGGGCCTTGCTGAAAAAGCCCATTAGTTAGTATGTTAGGTGTTATTATAAATAGCATACTAGTCTCTCATCATTGCTAAGCTGCAAATCCTAATTTAGGGTGAGAGAGGTTATTTGTTATTCTTGTAAACTTGTAATCTTGTTTTAAGAGAAAGTAAAAGAATAGCAGTTATAACCAATTATTGTATTCTTCTTCTCCTCCCTAATTCCCTATTATACTTTGTTCTTGACATCGTTTTTCACAACATTACTAAATAACTTGATTATAAGATTTTCAATAGTTTCTATGTTGTTCACTCGTTAATTTGATTATAAGTTTTTTTTGTAGTTCCCATGTTGATCACCGTATAACTTGCGTATAAACTATCCAAAATGCAATTTTTTTTCAAAATATTTTGTTTTAAAATAGTGTTCTATTACCCACGGTTTTACAATGTAGTCCAAAACTGTAGCTTAAGTTTGAGTTTAAAATCATAGCTTAAATCTATAGAAACAGTTTTACAACTGTAGCTCAAAATAAATTGTGATTTAAATAATCTCAATAATGTGATTCATTCAGACAAATCGTAGTCTAAACAAACTAAATAAACTGTGGAATATAATATGAGCCGAAAAATTTGATTGAAAGACTTCTAGAAATAAAATAGGAATTGAAGAACTTGGTTGAAAAACTTCTAGAAGTTTTAGTGTATCGGAAATTTTGGTATAAAGGCTTTTAGAAAATTTAGTGTCGAAAAACTCACCGGTAAGGCTTTTAGTATATCAAATTTTTCTCATCCTGTCTTTACTTTTAATACTACATTGGAAAACTTCAAAATGGAACGAGGAAAAAAAGCATAAGTTTTAAACATAAATTTTATACGAGATATTTTGGTCAATTTGTGTGAATGATAAGAATAGTGGAATAATTGTTGAAGTAGTATGAGATAAAAGAGTAATGCTATTCTTATATCAATGATTACATTCAACACTATTAGCCGTATTTATACGGTGGATATTTTTTTTGAAAAATAATAAAATATATTTATGAATAATGACGTGAATAGTAATATAGTAATATGTATGTGAGTATTGAACAGTGATAAAGTTAATTAATAAAATATAAAAAACTGGCTAATCAAGTGATCAAGTGTTACCTCGGAATTTCGAGTTACTATTTAAGAACATGAATATGAGAATGATAGTCGAAAGAGGTGAAGACTTTTTGATTTGAAGACGTTCGACTTCAGATAGGGCACATGGCCGACAAGGAAGTGCTCATTTATGTGTTGCTTAAAGAGAAAGGACTTAGAAGTTTGTGTTTCTCAGAGGTTAGTCAAAGACGAAAGAAATGGATAAGATTAGACAGTTATGTTCAAAGACACGTGGAGGTTTCCTGGGCGAAGGCTGCATGTTTAAGATACGTGTCGACAAATGCTTAGTCGACCGTTAGGGCAGTTTTATTTTAGAAAATCTATTTAAGCAGTGTTGTTTGTAGGTTTTAAGGTCTGCATTTTTATGTTACCAAAGAAAACTCTAAATCTTTGTGCAAAAATGAGAAACGAGTGTTACTTTTACACATACTTGCATCATCCTTTTTTGGTACCTTTATTTCTTTCCAATTTCCTTTTCATGCCTTTATTTTTTTGTCATGCCTTAAATTGTGCGCAGTCTTTTCTTGTCACAATTTGTCTTTTTTGCATTAAATACAAGTCAAACTAAGTTAGAATATGAATATAGCACCAAAAATCTTGGGATTTACTAGTTGATTCCACAAAGTAACCTTTAAAAAGAAACTAGCGGTTGTTTACCAAAATTCTAGGTAAACAAATTGGCACACCTGGTGGGACTCATCGGTGCTAATTTTTATTTCTTACTAAATCATTGTTTTGGTCGTTATTTTGTGGATAAGATAACGTTACAAATTATGAATGAGATTAAGAAGTGGTACACAATTGAATGAAGTGTCTAATAATACAAACACTTCTGATTCCCTTAGAAATAATGTGGATATTGTCCCAACTACTACGCTTCCACATAATTCAACGGTTGTGTCTCTGGTAGGGACATCAACCGTCGCTGGTTCGACGGTAGCCATCGCTTCGTCACCTGTAAATCCACCACGGTCGCCTGTGAATCTGGCAAGACCTCTATTCCAAGAGGAACTATTCCTCCGCCTGGATTTCCCCCTCATGGTATGCCTACGTCGATGATAATAGGTTTACAAACTAACCCGTCAATTTATTCTGATAGTATGATGGCTACCGGCACATCCTTAAATCCAGGCAATCGACTTAGAGGGATATAATACTTTCCCCAAGCAGCGCCTTCGTTGAACACAACATCTATGTTGTCCATTAGGCAACAGATGGATGAGAGCAATCATGACATGATGAATGCTCTAACACAACAAATTGGGACTATCTTTACTCCCATGATAAATAACACCAATTAAAGTTACGAGATGTTGGTTGGGCAAATGGCTAGAATAGCATATTTCTTTGGTACACCACCAGTTCCACCTAGAACCACCCCGCAAGCGTCTAATATAAGGGTGGTCGAAACACCAGGAAATGGGGATAGGCCCGAAAAATAGCAACAAGTCCCAGATTGGGACGAAGAGGAACGTAACGGCTAGAATGTTCCAAGAATGGTGCATCGTCACCAAGATGCAGACCAAGTTCTTAGGAACGTCCAGCAGAACCCATATATTGGTCATAACAATATTTTGAATGTAGTAGAACAAATCTTAGTTCAAAATGGTATCAATGTAGGGTTCCATAGGCCTAATTTCGTGTCTCTATTATCAGAATATGTTAGGCAAACTGAACTTCCTAGGGGTTGGAAAGTTCCAAAATTTACCAAATTCGCTGGCAAAACCGGCGAATCGATATTCGAGCATATTGCTAGATTTCAAACTGAAGCAGGTGATCTATCCAATAATGAGAACTTGAAAATGAAATACTTCCCAAGTTCCTTAACAAAGAATGCTTTTACTTGGTTTACTACCTTGCCTCCACAATCCCTGCATTCTTGGAACCAATTGGAAAGATTATTCCATGAACAGTTTTATATGGGGCAATCGAAGATTAGCCTTAAAGAATTAGCTGGAGTGAGGCGAAAGGTTGTTGGGTCTATAGATGATTACTTAAATCGTTTCAGGTTATTAAAAGCCAGATGTTTTACACAAGTCCCTGAACATGAATTGGTCGAGATGGCTGCTGGAGGTTTAGATTATTCCATTAGGAAAAAGCTAGATACCCAATATCTTAGGGACATGGCACCATAGGCGGATAGGGTTCATCAAGTCGAGCGTTTAAAAGCTGAAAAAGTTAGAGTGAATACGTATCATAAAAAAGAAAGGGGATTATATATTGCAACAGACGAAATTGATTCCGATGTCAAAAATAATTATGACGAAAATGAGGTTAACGTGGCGAAATTAAAGTCAGGGCCTCCTTATGTATGCAAACTTCTTAAAAATTCAAATGGGAAAAATCCCATTAAGAACAATAAAAATGAGAAGTTCGTCAATAAAATATACACATTCGAAATAACAAAGTGTGATGAGATATTTGACCTGTTAGTAAATGAAGGGCAAATTATAGTACCCCCAGGACTAAAAAATCCTCCTTTAGAACAGAAAAAGAAAATAGGGTTTTGTAAATTTCATAATATTTTGGGTCATAAAACATCTCAGTGTGTGCTTTTCAGGGATTTGGTACAGAAGGCGCTGAAGGAAGGTAGGCTGCAATTTGGAGAGAATCCAAAGTCCTCTATGCAGGTTGATGCTGATCCACTATTGGTCGGAGAAGCTAATTATGTTGAGCCTTTAGATGTGATGATGGTCGAAGCCACTGAAAGTTGCGACGGAGAAGATATTGATGTTGATAACAAGGTGCTGAGTTTGGCATATCCCAAGTCTGGCGAATGTTTGTTGAAGTTCTTGGAGATATGCCACAAAAACAATTCTCAAGTGGGTCTTTGCCCAAGGTGCGATGCTGTATATGATGTGGAAGCTGCTAAAAGGATAAGGTTTGACCCTCGTCGAAGTCAGGGTCACCGATTCATGTTCGAAGGAGAGATTAGTGATCGTCAAAGTGAAGTCTACAAGAAGAAGTTTGGAGGGCCACGACCTAGGACTTTTTGTCCCCCGTCTGATGTACCCCAAGAGAAATGGGTGAAGCCTATCAACTTCCAGGGTGGAAAGCGCCCATGGAAAGTACAGGATTTTGGAGCTAGTGCTGAGAATTCCAAGAGTGGTGGTAGGTCGAAAGGATACGACTATGTGTCTCCGAATTATAAAGGAAAAAATCCCATGACAAGGATACAGTGGAGGCGTTATCAGAGAAATTAGAGGGCGAAGAAAGAAGGCTCGACCTCAATTCAGAGAAATTTTGACAAATCACATAAAAAACCTATTATAGGAAGTTAACATAAGAGCACACAAGGATAGCGAATGAGCGGCTGTCGATAGGGGTTATTTTGGGAAAATCCAAGGGTGTTGCTGAAGGCACTCCAAAGGGTATTAATGATTTTGTGAAAGAACCTGAATACACTCTTGGATCAGACGAAGAGCTGGTGGATGATAACTTTGACGCTGAGTCGGATGAGTTGTTGATTGATTGTGGTATTGTCTCCATGTTGCCTGCAGAATATGATAGGGTATCCGAGGTGTCGGAGAATGGTGATGATTTCGTTCAGGATGAAGTTTCCGACGAAAAGCTAGTATGCTATTATGTGATGGGAAATGGCGTGGTCGAAGAGCAGAAGGCTATTTTTGAAAAACCAAACCATGGAATGGTGATGATTTATAAGGGCTAAAGTTAATGGTGTGACGGTGAACAAAGTGTTTGTTGACAATGGTGCTGATGTGAATTTGATGCCTCATTATTTGTTTTAGAAATTGGGCAAGTTCGACAAGGATTTAAGGCCCCGTAATATGGTTCTCTCTAATTATGAAGGGAAGACCAGTTGCATACTTGGTGTAATACAAGTAGATTTGGTTATTGGTTCTACCACTAGGCCAACAATTTTTATGATAATTGCCTCTAAGGCAAATTTCAACCTTTTGTTGGGTCGAGAGTGGATACATGGTGTAGGTGATGTTCCATCTACCTTGCATATGAGGGTAGCTATTTGGCGACATGATGGAACTGTGGAAAACGTTGAAGCTGACTAGAGTTATTACAGAACTGACATCAATGGGGTCGGACAGAAGCATTTCGACCAACATCTAGCTAATGTGGCACCTTGTTATAAGGCAGAAGAGGTGTCTTCTTTAGATGAGAGTGTTTCTAAATATTTGAATATGGACCCAAATTATGGTTTTGTATGGGACAAAGAAGATCCAAATGATCCACTGAATGCAGAAAATCCACCCTCTGGGTGGACGATAGTCGACAGCAATAACTGCCGAGTCAATATATTTGGCTCAGATTTTGGCTTATTTGGCCGAAAATAGGTTGAAAACGACCTTAGAAGTCGAGTTGGAACAAGAAATGGCTTTAGAAGCCATAGTCGAAAGTGATAAAAATGCAAGCTCAAGATCTTTATGATGACGAACCTTTAGGGTTTGAAAAAGATCCCGATGGCCTGGTTAAGAGAATGCAAGCTCAAGATCCTCTTGAAGAAATAGATCTTGGGGATAAAGATATCAAGATACCAACATACATAAGCGCGAAGATTGGGTCCAAAATAAAGGTGAAGCTAGTCGAACTTCTGAAAGAATATAAAGATTGTTTCGCCTGGCATTATAATGAGATGACTCGTTTATGTCGGAACGTAGTTGAACACCAGTTACCAATGAAGCCTGGTAAGAAACCAATTACATAACAACCTCTGAGGTTTGCTCCAGGAATTATGACGAAAATCAAACTGGAGATTGAAAGGCTTCTCAAAAGCAAGTTTATTCGAACTACAAGGTATGTCGAATGGTTAGCTAATATTGTGCCTGTGATAAAGAAAAATGGGACTCTTCGAGTATGCATAGATTTTAGAGATTTAAATAGTGCTACTCTTAAAGATGAGTATCTTATGCTTGTGGCTGAAACGTTAATCGATTCTGCCGCAGGATTCGACTACCTAAGTATGTTGGATGGATATTCCGATTATAATCAGATTTTTATAGCCGAAGAAGGACGTGCCTAAAACGGTGTTTCGATGCCCAAGTGCTTTAGGTACTTATGAGTGGGTGGTGATGCCTTTTGTTCTTAAAAATGCTGGGGCAACATATCAAAGGGCCATGAATTCCATGTTCCATAACTTTATTGAAAATTTTATGCAAATTTTTATTGATGATATTGTTGTAAAATCTTCTTCAGAAAATGGTCATTTAGACCATCTTCGACAATCTTTTGAAAGAATGAGGAAATATGGTTTGAAAATGAACCCTTTAAAATGTGTTTGGTGTTCATGCAGGTGACTTTCTTGGGTTCGTGGTTCACAAGAAAAGGTATTGAGATCAACCAAAATAAGACTAAGGCAATTTTGGAGTTAAAAGCACCAGAGACGAAGAAGCGGCTTCAATCATTACTAGGGAAAGTCAATTTCTTGAGAAGATTCATTTCAAACCTAAGTGGCAAGACGAAGTTTTTCTCACCATTAATTAAACTCAAGAATAATGATGAATTCAAATGGGAAGAGTTGCATCAACATGCGTTCAATCAGATCAAACAGTATTTAACGAAGCCTCCGATTTTGTTACCTCCTAGTAGAAATAAAAGTATGAAGTTGTATATAGCTGCATCTGATTCGAAAATAGGAAGCATGTTAGCCCAAGAGGATGAGAATGGCGTCAAAAGAGCCATATATTACCTCAGTCGAATCTTAGTCGATGCAGAAACTAGGTATAATGATATTGAAAAATTATGTTTATGCTTATATTTTTCATGTACTAAGTAGAAGCAATATATAAATCCGGTCGATGTGTATGTTTCGTCGCATTATGATATTATTAAACATATGCTATCCAAACCAATTTTGCATAGTCGAATTTGGAAATGGGCTTCAGCGTTAACTAAATAGTCTAGCCATGAAGAGACAAATTGTTGCTGATTTCATAGTATATCATGGATTAATCGAAAAACCGCAAAATATGATCGATCTTCGTCCTTGGCGACTATACTTCGATGGTTCTAGCTACAAAAATGGTGCAAGAGTTGGAGTGTTAATTATTTCCCCCATGGAATTCCAACTAAATTCAAATGTCGAATCAATAGTGTTTGTTCTAATAACGAAGTTGAGTACGAAGCTCTGATTACTGGTTTGAGAGCCCTAATAAACTTGGGGGCATCCCAAGTCGAAATAAGAGGTGATTGTGAGCTAGTGATCAGACAGATAAAAAAGGAATATAAATGCATCAAAGACAATTTAATCATTTATTATGCCTTAGTAACTCAATTATTGGAAAATTTTGAGTCAGTTGATATAGCCCATATTCCAAGAGTGGAAAATTGTGAAGCAAATGAGTTAGCACAAATAGCTTTAGGTTACAAAGTTTCCAAAGATAAACTAGAAGAATTAGTCGAAGTAAAAGAGAAGGAAGATTCAATTTATTGGCAATAAGACGGTTTGTCAATGGCAAAACTTGGGGGGATAGAAGACATCGACTTCATCACAAGAGAAATCTACAAAAAATTTCCCATAGACAATATGTCTGATTTGGATTGGCGAAGGCCATTACTTCAGTATTTAACAAATCTAGTTGGAATAACTAAACGGAAAATTAAATATAGAGCATTGAGTTATGTGATTCTAGGAAATGAGTTATATTAAAAGACTGCTGAAGGTGTATTATTAAAGTGTCTAAGCGAGGCTGAAGCATATATAGCAATATCAGAAGTTTATAGTGGTTCTTGTGGAGCTCACCAGTCGGTCATAAGATGAAGTGGTTGTTATTTCGACAAGGCTTGTACTAGCCGACAATGCTAAAAGATTGCATTGAATTTGCTAAAGGTTGCCAAGAATGTCTGAAGTTTTTAGGCATTCAACATGTACCAACTAGTGAGTTGCACACTATAGTTAAGCCTTGGACTTTTCGAGGACGGGCTTTAGATTTAATAGGAGAAATTAAACCTTCTTCGTCTAAATAGCAAAAGTACATTTTGGTAGGGATTGATTACTTCACGAAGTGGATAGAGGAAATTCCTTTAGTTAATGTCGATTAGGAAACTGTGATTAGTTTTATACAGAAAAATATCATTTTTAGGTATGGGATACCAAAAACTATCACTACTGATCAAGGGTCAATTTTCACTGGTTGGAAAATGCAAGATTTTGCAATTGAGACAGGGTTTAGATTGCTAACTTCGACACCATATTATGCTCAGGCCAATGGTCAAGTCGAAGCAGCTAACAAAGTAATCATAAATCAAATAAAGAAGCATGTGGGAAGAAAGCCAAAAAATTGGCATCAAACGTTTGACCAAGTATTATGGGCCTGTCGAACATCCCCAAAAGAAGCAATAAATACTACACCCTTTCGCCTAACCTTTGGGCATGATGATGTATTACATGTTGAAATTTATTTACAATCAGCTAGAATTCAGAGACAAGATGATATTCCATCAGATCAATATTGGGATATGATTTTAGACGAATTAGTCGACTTAGACGAAGAAAGGTTAACAAATTTGGATAGATTAGTTAAACAAAAGCAAAAGGTGGCGAAAGCATATAACAAAAGAGTAAAGGCAAAAGTTAAAGGTGTTTTCATGTTGGCTGCATTTGTGGTAAAACATACCTGGTTGATATTGTGTTATGCAGGCTGCATATGTGATAAGCTAATACAGGTTCTATAGTGAATGTCATGACCGATGTCATGACATCCGTGTGTGACAGCAGGATATGTTATTGTTTATTAAATGTGTTTCCAGATTTATCTCAATTATCAGTTTAGGAAATCTTTTATTGTATGCTGAATATTTCGTCCAAAGGATCATGCTGACAGCATATTTTGTAACAACTAGATGGCGTGTAAATTAGGTTAACTTGGTTAACCCTAATTTATTTCTAAAAAAGCCCAAGGCCCAAGAGTTGCATATAAAAAGACTGCAATCCTAATTTGGAACGCAGACAGAAGATTTTGTGTATTGTGAAGAACTGTAGTTCTGTAGCTGTCTCTTGTGATCCAAGCAATTGTCCTTGATGATTGCGTTGGAATAAGTTGTGTTTATTTATTGTCACTCTAAGATTTTAAGCACGAGTGTGTGTCTCTTGATTGAAGCTTTTAAGCAGATCAAGGTGTGTTTTTGAAGAGTGTCTTCTCTCTGTAATTGTTATATGTTTATTTGTAATCACTGCTGTGATTGAGGGGGAGTGAGTGGAGATACTCAGGTCTAGGAATAGATTGGAATTGCATTGGGTAGGTTTTAAGTGAGGAGTTGTAAACGGGGGAGTTTAACTCCGAATTAATTCTGCTTATATTGGATTCCCTCCCTGGCTTGGTAGCCCCCAGAGTAGGTTGCTAGACCGAACTGGGTAAACAATTCTGTGTGTTCTTTATTGTTTTTATGCTATTCTATTATAATTATCTGTGCTGTGTAATTGTGGATGTCATAACATCCAGTAAGACATCGAGCGTGTGTTACTAGAATTTTCCAAAGTGTTTGCAGTAAATGATTATGTGTGAAAAGTAATTCTACCTATGGATCAAAAAGACAAATCATTAGGTAAATGGTCACCAAATTGGGAAAGACCATTTAAAATAGTGCAAGTATTCACACATAATGCCTATGAGATTGAAGAGTTATCTTTAGATCGTCGAGTCCTAAGAGTTAATGGGAAGTATTTGAAAAATATAAACCTATGCTTCAGGAGATTCATGTAATAGAGACATAGGCAAAATATATTAAAATGGTCAAGTTTGGCCAAGAATTACAAAATATTGTTCGTTTAAGAAAACATGCAAAAAAAAGCAAATTATAAGAATTACATAGCCTAAAATGCTGGAAACTTGTTCTTAAAGTCGACTAGTCTGGCTGTTTCAAAAGTGAGTTTTGAATTAAGTCGAGCCAATCCCAGTTTGAGATCTTGAACATTTTTTAAGCCCAAGGGCTCTTTCGCCATGGTCGATTCCTTTGAGAGCCTCTTGATTAATGGTATCAGAAGAAGGGAGATCTTTGACTTGAGCCAGAGTAGTTTTTTCCTTTTCAAGCCCAGCTATTTTCTTATTAAGTTCAGCAATTTGGGCTTGGTAATCAGAGATTTTGCTGTTAATTGCATTCTCTTTGTCAGAATATTCTTGAACCTTCCCTTGAAGTTCTTTGACCTTCTTGGCAGAGGCAGCACTAAAATCCCATTCTCTGTTCATTTCAAGAGCTTTATTTTTCACTTGAAGATCAGTGTTCCTTTTTAGTATTAAATCTCTCCAGAGTTGGTCGAAATATGCTTCAAAGTCGAAGAAATATCGAGCAATGGGTGCAGGAAGTGTTGCCTTGATGATTTCATCGAGCATTTTTCTTATTTCTCTACCAAGGGTGTCTGATTCTTCAAGCACTAGTAGAAAATCAGGTTCAAAGAGATGATCACGAAGCTGGAAGATTAGAGACACAATGGGAGCTTCGATATCGTCTTCACGAGCCCCGACTTGAACTAGAGTACTCACATTAGAGGAGGTTTCTCTAAGTTTTCGCAAGCACAGGAGAGCTTCTGAAGGATTAGTTTTCTTCAAATCCAAAATTTCTGACTGACTGAGAGAGTTGTTAGAATTGTCATCTTCAATTACATTGTTGATTTAAGCCTGTGGATCAATTTGGTGAGGTTCAACATCTGGAATTGGGACGACTATTTTGACGGAAGGTAAGGGGTTGCTTTCCTTGTGAACTGAGAGAGGAATTGACTGATTTCCAGCTGTTGAAGCCATGTGAGCCGTTTCAAAATTTTCTTTAGTTATTGAATGAGTAACAACTATGGCTTCTTGGGTTTGTCCAGGAGGAGTATTGTTCGATTCAGCAGCACTCTCAAAAGCATCAGTCTTCTGTGGACTGGGGAGGCTAGTGTTTTCTAAACTTGGTTTAATAACCGTTTCAGTATTCTTTGGGGATTGATTAGGAGGATCCAGAGTTATTATTGGTTCCTATGAATGAAATTTTCAGAAGGGGTTCAGCAATAAGTCGAGTTAAGAGAAGATACAAGATGAAAGTAAATTTTTTACCTCAGTTTGGGCTTTCAACGATGATGGATCATGTTGACCACTCACAACAATTTTTGGAATCGGTGGAGGTTTCTTGGTGATTTTCTTCTTTTTCTTTGCTGGAGTCGGAGCTGGGGGTCGAGAAAAAATTTCACCTTCATCATCCTGTGGTGAAGTGGTCTCTTCAGAGTCTTCACTAATAATTAACTAGTGATAACATACATACAAAGTGAAAGTATTATTATTTAGGGTCGATTAGTTAAAAGATGGAGAAAGAGGAGAAAATAGTCTACCTTTCTCACAATATTCGTCTAGGTTTTTTGACAACAGTAGTAGTGTTCGAGCTACTATGATGTTTTCGACCCTAAGGAATACAATTTGAATCTGACAAGAGTAGACATACCTGTCTGGTTAAGGGCGGTTCAGTTTCGACAACTGGGTCATCACCATCGAGACCTATGAAGGCGAAAGTTAGAAAAAATAAAAATAAAGGTAAACGTAAAAGGAACTGAGGTCAAGAAGGATTACTTATGTTTAGCTTATCTTCTAAAGTGGCAAAGGCAGCTTTCAGTTTGTTGACGAAAGTGGGGGCATCAAACAATAGATAGTACTGAGACCACCAATCTTCAAATTCTTTAGTTGTTAGATAAGAAGTTTGAAAGGTAAATTTTGGGAGTTCCAGGAATTGTTTATTGTGAAACTTTAAACAATCGACATGTTGTTGAGAGGTGAAAGTTCTCCTCGACCAACAAATGTCGTTTTCATAGGTGAAGAGACTTTTGGGTAACATTTGGCTGAGGCCAAATTATCGAGATACCAAGTTGGGTTGATAACCTGTAACCCCATAGCACTTTCCAGTCGAATATATTCTGTAAGATAAAAGAGTTGGAGTCAAAAATGCCTCCTAAATGGCATTCAAGTGAGCATGTGTTGTAGGTGTCTTCCCTAGGAAAATAGCTCTAAACCAATTAGGGCCAAAATACTTGTTACAAAATGGGGCTATAGACGAAAGGAAAACCTTACAGTCTGAGAAAAGTTTGATGAACTTAAGAAAGTTTGTCTTGTTAGACTCACATTGAGGAGTCTACAAAGCAAACTTGATACCTTCGACACGTCTGTCATGAATGACTTCCATGATGGCTGGTGATATGGTGAATCCAATTTGTGACTCAAACGTGGCATTGATCCAATGTTGTAATAACCATTAAAGCCTTGATAAAGACAGTTGTTTTGGAGTCAAATGAAAAAGTTTGATCCTTAACGAAGCCAAGCCTAACGAGTGATAGAGGTAGGCTAATAAAAGTTTGCCTAGAGAGACTTTTAGATCTTCATGTATTTGAATAGGTAGGGGAATATAAGCTTTTGCTATCTGAAGGGATCCAGGACAAAACAAGTAATATGATAACCAATAAGTTAAAAAAGCTACATGTTCTTCATCGGATACCTCAGCGTCGTCTGTGACATGGTGCTCCATAATGTGTTTGGTGATAGTGGCGTTGTTGAAATTAAATTCCATCTCTGTTGGGAATGTAGGGTCGAAGGTCTCCCATGGAGGCGAAAGCCCCGTGATAGGCGTTACGCCGAAAAGCGTAGGAGTCATCATCCCACAGGGGAGATGGAAAGTGTTAGTCGAACCTTCCCAAAAGAACAAGGAAGCAAGCAGCATGTTGGAATTAACTTTATGGCCATTCCTCGACAGTTGAATGGCGTCGAAGATACCTAACTCCTCCCATTTTTGTTGTTTCTTCACCTGATCTTTGTTAAGCCAAGCTAGGTAATCTTTGTTTCCAGGCGTAGGAGTCGAACGGAAGACTCGTAGTAGGATCCGTGAACTTCAAGTCCAATTGTCAATTTTTCTCAAATGCGACGGGCATGGTGGATGAAAAGGAGGGAAAGAATGTTTGTACCTTGCGAAGGTGCACCTGGTGATCTGGATATGGCCCTGAGAATGCCAAAAGTTTGTCAGAAGCTTGGAAAGGAATCAGCATTTGATTCTTCCAGAGAGTGAGTTTTGCGTCATCTGATGCAGGTTGAGGAGAAAACTCTAACCTTTTTTCTTCTGCCTCACGAGATATGATAGCAGCTTAAGGGTTGGCTCCGGTGTCGTAGATAGTGGAAGAGGCATCCATGGTTGAGAGCTCTGAGTTTCGATAAGTTGGAAAGAAAGAGTTTTTTCAGAAAAGAATGGTGGAATGTAGGTTAAGAAGAGGTTGAAAGAAAACGTTGAAAGGCTTTTATAGGAAGATGTTGACCTAGGGATTGCGTCACCAAGGTAAGGGTTTGAAAATCAAATGTCTTTTTAATTGGTTTTTTGGAAAGTAAAATAGGAAAGTGGGCTAGATAATAGCCCACTACCTAGGAGTTAGGCAATGATTATGGAATTGGAAATCGTGGCATAATTATGGCATTGGTATCATTATGAAAGTCGAATTTGTGAGGAATTCAAAATGCCATCTTTCTCCTTTCAGCTTTAGTCGAAATCGGCTTTTTGAGGGGGCAATTTGTTACCTGGGAATTTTGACTTACTATTTAAGAACATGACTGTGAGAATGATAGTTGAAAGAGGTGAAGGCTTTTTGAGTCGAATACGTTCGACTTCAGATAGGGCACATGGCCGAAAAGGAAGTACTCATTTATGCGTTGCTTAAAGAGAAAGGATTTAGAAGTTTGTGTTTCTTAGAGGTTAGTCGAAGACGAAAGAAATGGATAAGATTATACAGTTATGTTCAAACACACGTGGAGGTTTCCTGGGTGAAGGCTGCATGTTTAAGACACGTGTCGACAAATGCTTAGTTGACCGTTAGGGCAGTTTTATTTTAGAAAATCTATTTAAGCAGTGTTGTTTGTAGGTTTTAGGGTCCGCATTTTTATGTTACCAAAGAAAACTCTAAATCTCTGTGCAAAAATGAGAAACAAGTGTTACTTTCTGGAAATGTATGTATGCGTACCATTTTAATCACTACGCAGTAACTTTTTCATATTTTGTCTTTTACACATACTTGCATCATTCTTTTTTGATACCTTTATTTCTTGCCAATTTCCTTTTCATGCCTTTATTTTTTTGTCATGCCTTAAATTCTGCGCAGTCTTTTCTTGTCACAATTTGTTTTTTCTGCATTAAATACAAGTCAAACTAAGTTAGAATAGGAATATAGCACCCAAAATTCTAGGATTTCCTAGTTGATTCCACTAAATAACCTTTAAAAATAAACTAGCGGTTGTTTACCAAAATTCTATGAAAACGTCAAGTTGGTAATAAATATTTAAAAATAATTTAGAAGTAAAATAAAGTTTGTTAATAAAAAATTAAAAAAATTAATAAAATGATGAAATTGGCTAATAAACACCCATATATTAAAAATAATTTTTAATAGTAAAACAAAGTTGGTTAATAAAATGTAAAATGTTGATTAACGAAGTTATAAAATTGGTTAATAAACACCCAAATATTAAAAATAAATTTTAGTAATAAAATAAAATTGATTAATGAAATGTAAAATGTTAAGTTATTAAGTTGGTTAATTACACAATTTTATTTCTATATTTCTTGATTTAAACAAATTAAAAAAATTTAAAAATTATATTATTTTTAAAAAAATATTTATCATTATAATAATATTTTACTGTTTATGTCACTCCTAAATATTTAATTTTTATGTAAAAAAGTATGGGAGAAATAGCTTTACTCATATACTCCATCCGTCTCATAATAAATGTCTTATTTGAATTTTGCGCGGTTCTTAGTTTCGTAAGAATTTTAAAATGCCAAAGCCACATGTGAAGTTTCATTTAAGATGCATCCTTCATCTCTTCCCCATTTCACACATATTGGCAATAACTATCTCTTCATGTCTCTAACTTTAGGTCGGTTATGATATTTGCAATAACAAACATGCCCCCACATGTTTTGTTTTTTTTTATAAGAAGGAGGGCTTAAGCCCAACCCCCAACATGTTTTTAACCTCACCAATAATATCTATCATTTCATAATGAATATTCAATACCTAATAGTGAAATCTTGGTGCAACAAATGTTTAGATTTTTGTGAAGAAATGCTTGAGATTTTCAGAGTTTAATTGTGTTATATGTAAAAACATTTTATACTTGTCGATGAATCACAATCAACTAAATTGACTTTTTTATATAATATTCATAAGCTAGTTTTTATATAGGCACAAGATTTAGATACGGTGTTTAGGCACATCCACATAAAAATAACAAATAAGAGAGAGAGAGAGAGGAGAAAAATACAAATTTTAAAAATGATTGACTAATATATAGTTTTATGAGCCCAAAATTAATTGATATATAGTTTTATGAGCCCAAATCATTTATATTTGAATTTGTGACCAAGAAAGTATTTTTTTTTAGTATTTAGAATAGTTCATCTTAGTGTTTTCATATTTTATTGCGAGTTTGGAGAAAGGAGAGTGAAAGACTTCTGAAAATAAATTTTTAAAAAATATAAAAAAAATATTTGACATTAAAAGAATGATTTTGTATAAAATGATAAAAGAGTGTTTATCATTACTATATTTTTTAATTTTCAGAATACTATAACAACATAAAAAAATATTAGGTTAATAGTCATTTACCCTCCTGCCATATAGGCGAGTTTTGATTTATCCCCTTTAAAAAAAAGTTTTGGATTACCCCCTATAATTTTAAAATTTTAAGTCTTTTGCCCCCTAAGAGGAAAAATTACCCCCTGTAAAATATCTTTTTTTATTTACCCCCTGGTTTTTACACGCTTAGGGGGGTGCCCAAAAATTATAAGGGGGTTATTCAAAACTTTTTTTAAAGGAGGGTAAATCAAAACTCGCCTATATGGCAGGGGGTAAATGGCTATTAACCCAAAATTATTTGAAAAATTTATGTAAACACTCCAAAACCCTCTTTCAATACAAATTTTGAGTTCTCCAAATTAGGAGGTTTTGGTGTTATGAATAAAAACAAACCTTCCAAAACTCTCCCAACTAAAATTCTTAAATTCTTTCCACTCAATCCTTCTCTTTTTTCAAAACTCCTCTCCCTTCCCCTCCAAACTCCCAAACACACCCTAGGAGAAATACTAATTCAACATTAAGAGTAAGAGGTGAAAAAATACCTTATGGAAATTAAAAAAATGTCTCAGGTTTTGGAAACGCATCTCCGGACACATCTTTTTCTCACTGAATAGGGTCCCAAATGAGTGTAACCCCATGATTTTGCAAAATTTATTCCGGAGATGCATCTCTACGAAAATCCAATAAATTTATTTATTTAACATTCCAGTGGCTTTTTCGGAAGTGCATTTTCGGAATTTTAAAGCGGGAATTTGAAAACTTGCCACCTTTGTTTGTTAGTCATTTCTGGAGATGCATTTCCAAAAAAATCAAACGTGATTTTTAATAAAACAGTAACCTGCATGATCAGACTCCATACCCATTTTTGCCAAAAACTCTTTTATTCTTAATCAGGATTTTCACTTTAAAACTTCATTCTTGTGTTGCATCATATTAAAAGAAGCCAAAGAAGCTGGAATTCAAGTTAAATATCGTTTATTTCATTCCTCATTGCTCATATTAATCTTGTGTTGTAGCTGAAAAACGTACGTTGCATTGGGAAATACATTTCTGCATCATGTATGAATTCCTTCGAAAATGCATTTTCGGAGTCTGTCTGTTTTCAATTTCTATTGTTTTTGAATATTTTATGTTATTATTTGCATTAGACATGGATGCTAGACGTGTTGATGTGAACGGGGTGGATGTTGGCAACCAATTTACGAATGGACAAGAGTTTGAATTTCATTATCACATGCTTCAATGGACTCGTACAGAGGCATCTAAATTTGGGGTTTGGTGTTGTAGTCAGAAGGTCCAATAATGATTCTGATAGAAGAGTTGCATTTGTGACAGTGAAATACGAAAGAGTGGGAAGTATATAACTCCTCTCAAAAAATTCAAACAAGATGACATCAATTCAAGAAAATGTGAGTGTCCCTTTAAGTTGCGTGGTTATCTTTTGTCAAATAACAAATGAAGATTTAATGTGATATGTGGATTACATAATCATGGCATGTGTGAAAAGTTAGTCGAACATCCAATTGCATGTCACCTCATGCCGGAAGTGAAGAAAATCATTTGAAACATGACATTAAATATGGTGCAACCGAAAAACATACTTGATACTTTGAAACGTAAAAGACCCAAAAATATCTCAAATATCATGCAAGTGTGCAGCATTCGGGCCCATAATAACAAGGTGTTGAAGGGGGGATAAAACTGAAATGCAACAACTCTTGAAACTTTTAGATGATAACAGTTATGTATTTAGGTACCAAACGTGCGAGGATGGGGTAACCATTAGAAATATATTTTGGACTCATCTTAATTCCATCAAGTTGTTTAACATGTTTCCTAATGTGCTCTTCACTGATTCAATGTATAAGACCAACAAATACAAGCTTCCACTATTGGAAGTTGTCGGTGTTACCTCTATTAAGAAGACTTTTGTAGGCTTTGCATTTCTATAGAGTGAAAAAGAGAAAAATGTTACTTGGGCTTTAAAGGTGTTTCAGGCAATGTTGAAGGAAAAAAATGATATGCCAAGAGTAATTGTCACTGACCGCGATACCTCTTTGATGAATTGCAAAGGTCTTTCCTACTTTTTACGCATTACTATATAGGCATCACATAACAAAGAATGTGAAAAGTCGGGTTAAACATGCAGTAGGGACAAAATAGATACTAGGCGAAGACGGAAAAATGGTTAAGGCGAGCGTGATAATGGAAAAAAATAATGGATGCATGGAATATTATAATAAATTCTTTTACCAAATATTTATATTTCAATGTTTTTATACATTTCCAAAAGGTTTGCGAGAAATATTCAGATTTATTGAAATATATTAAAAGTACAATTATAGACCAAGTGAAGGAGAAGATTGTTTGTGCTTGGATCGATCAAGTTAGACACATTAGAAATGCAATAACTAACCGAGTTGAGTATACCCATGCTACATTGAAAAAATGGATGGGGAATATTAAGGGTGATTTGTGTAGAGATTGGGACTCTATGAACAAAAGGATCCAAAATCAATGGGTACATGCTTCCACTATTGGAAGTTGTTGGTGTTAAACACTTTAATTTTGTCTATTTGTTATTTATGTTACCGTCTCCTTGAGACATGTGTTGTCATCGTCAAAAAGGGAGAAATATGGAACTATGTGTTTGCAGGTTCAATCAAGAAGTGATCAAAGTTAAGCAGGTCATATCTATCTTCATTTGATTTTGATGATGACAACTTGGTTTTATTGATGAAAAATTGTGAAGATGCAAATTGACTCAAAGACAATAAAATATGTCAAACAGTTAAGGATGCACAAGATAGCTTGTTCAAGCTCTTCCTCCGAATCAAGCTAATAAACTAGGGTTTTGACGACTGTAAATATCCTCTAATGATGGCATCCCACTTGAAGATATCTCAAGCCTCATCTCCAAGAAAACTCAAGCAAGTGCTTATATGATTGGTGTATTCAACAAAGTCTTGAAGCTTCAAAGTAAGAAAGAGAGGAAGTGTGAAAGCTCATCTGATAGTGTCTGAGTGATTAGTGTTTTGTGAAAATACAAGGGATTTTTCGTAAAGTATTATGAATAAATCACACACACACACACTCACTGAAATATTTTTTAAAGCCTTCATTTCTAAAATAAGATGACCTAAAGTGTTTTAGAGCTTATGCAAATGAATTAGGAACTGCTAGAACAACTTGGACATGAGTTTTTGAACCGTCCAACCGATTGATGCATATTTCTAATCGATTTGATAAGAGAAAATGGAATGTATAATCGATATTGACAGTGTCTTAATGAAGGGAAAGGCTCTCTATCAAAAATTTCCAAAATGGAATTTTTTTAGCAATAATTTAAGGCATCCAATTGATTGGCATAAGGATCCATTTGATTTGACCGTTAATTTGGCCCATGAATCCTTATTTTATGTCAACCTATAGAATATAAATAGAGGCATATCTTTTCTTATTTTCACATCCAGAAACACGAGTCTTCTCACTCTCCTCACTCTCTCTAAAATATTTTCTCGTTTCACTTAGTCTAGAAAGGGTATATTTGTAAATTCACAAAGAGCTAGTTTTTCTCTTGAGTGAATATCTTATCTTAGGAAGTGTTTGATTGGGTTCAAAGTTAAACCCATTAAAATATTTATTGGGGAATTTAGTAATAAGTTGACATTTGGTTCGTGAGCTGAGCCACCTAACGAAAAGCTCTCTTTCTGGATTCTTGAAGATAACTAGTGAAAAATATTCTCTTTGGTTTATGAGTTCGGCCTGGTGTAAAATCTGAACTTTGTTCTAGACCAGTCTGGTGTAAAATCTCAATTAGGTTCATGGTTATCCTGCGTAAAACCCTAGTTTGGTTCAAGATCTGCCTGGTGTAAAATCTCAATTTGGTTCGTGGTTTGCCCATGTAAAATATTGGTTTGGTTCAGAAGATATCCAGTTTAAAACTCTGCATTGGTTCGAGACATGTCTGTATAAAATCTCGCTTTAGCTTGGAGACTGACCGCTAAAAGCTTTATTTGTGTTTGGAAGGAAGACTAACTGTTTCAGCCTATTGGTCATTGTTTGGTTAGAAGTTAACCTGAAACTTCATTTTCCTTGTAAAACGGCGCTAGTGAGCTTAACGTACTAAAAACTCATAAGTATTATTGGTTATTCTCGAGATCAATTATTGGGGAGAGGATTAGGTCTCTTCATTTAGACCGAGCCTCTATAAATTCTGGTGTTTTCTCTTTTCCCTCATCTTTTTATTTTTCTCATATTTTCTTTTCATTTTCTGTTGATATATTTAAAAATTTTCTTAAAAAATATATATTAAAATATGAAGTTGGAAACAATCTAGTTTTAAACTATCATTTTTAAAATCCCCAAATTCACCCCTCTCTTGTATGTAGAGTCACTTGTTCAACAAGTGAAATCGAATTCTAACTCCTGTTTAAAGACTAGTCATCTTATGAGGAGGATGATTTCCAACATTAGTTCTAACAAACGATCTTTTCTAAACACACCTCTATCGTTTAAAGGTGATAGGTTTGAATTATAGAAAGATAAATTTAAAATCTTCATTTAAAGTTTTGATTTTGAATTTTGCAATACAATAATCAAAAGTCTGTTTATCCCTACTCACCAGATAAATGGAGAAATAGTAGATAAACTTGATTTTCTTTGGACAATAGAAGAAAAGAGAAATTTCGAAATTGATTTCAAAACTACAATTTTTTTAGTTATGTATTCATATGATGATCAGTTCTTTTATATTCGTAATTGCAAATCTGCCAAGGAAATGTGAAAAACTCTTGAAATAATATATGAAGTTGCTTTAAGTATCAAAGAAGAACAAATGAACACACGAGGCGAAGAAGATTAATGATTTATTCATAAGTGTTTTTCTAGATTTATAAATGTTAGAAATAGCATTAGTACGTTTATCACTAATAAATGTCTAAGAGTTAAGAACTAGTATCAAAAATACGATTAAATCCTTAAATCAAGAGATTGGAGTGTTTATGACTTTTAGGAAAAAAATCAAAGAAGGAAGAAATTATAGAGAAGTTGAACGAATTATTTCAAATACTTAAAGATGAAGGCTTAATTTCAAAGCTTGAAGAATCCCCAACAACTTCATCAAACTCCTACAAGACTACTCGTGTGGCCTCCTTCGAAAGAATCATCTCAATAGTTGAACGATCTTTATAGAATTCAACATCAAATGAAGGGACTTCATCTCTAAGAGGATATGAAAAAGAAAAATTCTCATCTAGTGGAATCTTCGAGAAAAGAATATAGAATAATACCTCTATAAATAATAAAAACTCAACCTCAAGAAGAGCAGTCGAATAATCTTCTTCTAACAAAGAAAATGGAGTGTGATTGAAAGTATCTCACTAGGAAGATGACCATGAGGTAACAACGATATCTTACAAGCACTTATTCAGATTAAGTGCTAAATTAATTAAGGAAAATGATAATATTAAAAGGCGTAACTTAGACCTTAATGATTATCTTGAGTTTCTAGAAAAGAGAAATGAAACGCTTAAGTTCAAAATAACTAATATTAGAAACTCAACTAGAATATATGAGACTTGTGTCTCGATGAAAAGGAAGCAAGAGACTTAGATGAAACCCTAACTAAATTTACCAAGTGGAAAGAAAACCTTGACTTGATTCTATCAAGTCAAAGTCCTTCCTTAAATAAAATTGGGTTAGGATTTAAATACGACAAAGCACATAGTAAAGAAGTAAAAAGGAAGAAAATGAATTGACTTGTGTATAAATGCTCTCTTTTCTATAGATTTGGACACTTAGATCTGTTTTGTTTTGAGAAATTAAAAAGGTCTAAAGGTAATAACCCTAGACCTTCTGAAACTATTAACGCATCGGGACTTGAGAAAATTTGGGTACCAAAGGTGAAACCCTAGTATATTTTGCATGGATACTTTGCAACTATTATGAAGCCTTAATGCATATTAAATGAATTTATGTAAAGCAAAGAGTATTTCTCGAGTATACAATAGTTTTGATTTGAAGCCTATAATCCAAGGATGTTCAATGATGGTGTATATCTATGATGGTGATCAAAATAAGTGTTTTGTTGATGATGGTTTCAACATCTCTGATATATGATATCTTTTATCCTCTTAGTAGGTTGAGAATATAAGTCTTTAGTTGACATATCTATGTAATGGTTTAAGCAACTCTCATATCAGATGATCTGTAGAGGATGACATGTCATGTTATGTTGGTATTCCCTCAAAAGGGGGGGTTTTAATCAAGATTACATGGTAATCAGAGTAGCACATTATCTTATAGGTTAAACGATTAGATTAATACTTTGAAATAGTGCATTTAAATTTTGGTCATCAATTTAAAATTATTTTACTAACCTAATAGACGAGCTTTCTAGTGTTTTTCTAGAAAATGGTACAAATAAACTAGTAAGGGATGCAAAAAATAAGAAATTCAAATCTTGCAAGGCCTGAAAAGCACTAAGAAGGTTGAATTTCAAAACTCAATCAATTGGTACCACAAGCAAATAAATTGGATCACCTTGGCGCCTCAATTTTCAAATCAAATTTGATTGAAACTTCGGCTCCAAGCCTATCAAATTTGCGCATTGATGTAAATCCTATAACACATCATATTCAACTTCCAGAATGACGAATATGAAGAAGATGTAACAAAAATAAGAGAAACATCTCTAGCAACAATGAGATATGAGATTATTGATGAAAAGTTTATTGAAAAACCCTCCAAAGAAAAGAATAGAAAGATAGAAGATTCAAAGCATTTGTAAACCTAGAAGATTTTAACTATGTTATCCCTCAATCATCCTCAACTGAAGACCTACTCAAGATCATAATCAAGAAACTAGAAAATACAAATGAAAAAAAATCAACTACTTGGCTCCCATTTTGTAAGATATGGGAAATTACTTCCAAAATTGTTCACAAATGATGATTTTAATAAGGAAGAATAGTCTCACTTATGTGTCTTAGTTTCTAAGTGTGTTTTTATTTTGCTTTAATTCCTACAATTTCCACACTTTATGTATCTTGAATTCTAGTATAATTTGATACAGTAAAGTGTACTTATTTTCCTTTTCTAAATGCCTATGTGATTATGTGCTTGCATGTTCAACTATGTGTTTGTATGTTCAATCAAGATGTGATCAAATATATGCATGTCATACCTATCATAGTTTAGTTTTGATGATGACAACTTAGTTTTATTTATGACAACTTGTGAAGATGCAAATTGACTTAAAGATAAGAAAATATGCCAAGCACTTAAAGATGTATAAGACAGCTTTTTCCAGCTCTTCCTCTGAATCAAGCTGACGATCTAGGTTTTGATGATCTCTTTAAATATCCTCTGATGATGAAATCCAACTTAAATATGTATCAAGCCTCATCTCCAACAATACTCAAGCAAGTGCTTATATGATTGATGTATTCGGCAAAGTCTTGAATCTTCAAAGTATGAAAGAGAGGAAAATGTGAACGCTCACCTGATCATTTATGAGTGATCAATGTTTTGTAAAAACACTAGGGCGTTTTTGTAAATTAATATGAATAAATCACGCACACAGTCACTATAACCTTTTTGAAAGCCTTTATTTCTCAAATAATATGACCTAGAAATGTTTTAAAGCCTGGCCAACTGACTAGGGTCTGTCAGAACAACTTGGACATTTGTTTTTGAATTTTCCAATTGATTGGTGCATATTCCCAATCGACTGGAATGGGAAAGTGGCATCCATAATCTATTTTGATAGTTTCTTAATGAATGACAATGACTCCCTATCAAAACTTTTTAAAATGGGCTTTTGTATTCGACTATTTAGGGCATGCAATCGATTGGCATAAGGACTTTATCGATTAGACCATTAATTTGGCCCATGGATCCTTTTCTTTTTGTGCCAACCTCTATCCTATAAATAGAGGTCTCTCCCTTCAATTTTTCACATCCAGAAACGTTAGTCTTATCACTCTCTTCACTCTCTCTAAAATATTTTTCTACTTTCTCTCACTAGAATATATTCATAGTGCTTTGAGAATTTCCTTGTGTTTATGTGAGGAAATTTTGTTCTGGAAAGAGTATATTTGTAAATTCACCAAGAGCTATTTTTCTCCTGAGTGAATATCTCTTCTTAGGAAGAGTTTTTTGGGTTCAAAGTTAAACCCGGTAAAAGCTTTGTTTGGGGATTTAGTAAAAAGTCTTTGTTTGGTTCGTGAGCTGAGCCACTTAAAAAAATCTCTTTATTGGTTCTTAAAGATAACTAGTGAAAAATCTTATCTTCGGTTCATGAGCTCAGCCTAGTGTAAAAGCTAAACTCGGTTTGAGATCAGCCTGGTGTAAAATCTCAATTATGTTAGTGGTCGATCAGCTTATGTACAACTAGGGGTGATCAAAACCAAACCAACCCAATAGAAAACCGCAAACCAAACCAAACCAAACCGAAACCGTAAAAAACCGCATTTGGTTCGGATTAGTTTGGGTCATTTTTTAACAAAACCACACAGTTCGGTTTGGTTTGCGGTTTGTATTTTGTAAACCGTACCAAACCGAATCAAACCGCATTATGTTACAACCTAAATTTTACTTAACTCACATCCAACCCAAACTTAAACCTATTATACATTAGCCTTATGATTACGAACAATTTTTTCATCCTTACACATATAATTTCAGTCCCGATCTTCTTAAATCTCTAATAACATTATCGCACCTTCTTTGCCACATACATCTTTCCTCCTCATATATAATCTCTACTCTCTTATATTCTTTCTTTTTCACTTTCTCATTTTTATGTAAATGTTCCGTATTTCAGTTTCGTTTTTATCGCACATCTTCTTCTCTAATCTCTCAACACTTTTTTTTCCTTTTTCACCTTCACTAATCTTTCGTCTCTTTTATTTTTTTGTTTCATTATAATAACTTTTATATTATTTTATGCTATTATTTTATGTTTAATATTCCACTTTTGCCTAATTTAATTTTTACATATTAAATGGAAAATTGTTGTCAAAATATGACGAGTTTTGTTGTTATTTGATAGTGTATGAATGTCTAAATACAAAATTATGTTGTCATCTATATGTGTATGTATGGCTCAATAAAATATTTATAAAAAACCGAACCAACCGAACCAAACCAAACCGCATTAGTTTGGTTTGGTTTGGTTCGGATTTTTTTTAAAAGCCAATCGAACCAAACCAAACCGCACTATTTTTTCTCTTGCGGTTCGGATGATTTTTTTCGTCAAAACCGCCAAAACCGCACCGCGAGCACCCCTATGTACAACTCCATTTGGGTTCGAGATCAACATGGTGTAAAATCTTAACTTAGTTCTCTGCCAGCCTGTGTAAATCTCGGTTTGGTTCGGGGATAGCTAGCTTAAAACTCTGCAATGGTTCGAGATAATTCCGTATAAAATCTTAGTTTAGCTTGGGGACTAACCGCTCAAAGCTTTATTAGTGTTTAGAAGGAAGACTAACCACTTCAGTCTATTGGTCGTTGTTCGGTTGGAAGTTAACCTAAAACTTCATTGTCCTTATATAAGGGGGTTCATGAGCTTAACCTACTAAAAGCTCATAAGCATATCTGGATACTCTCAATATCAAAGTTTTGGGAGAAGATTATGTCACTTCATTTAGACCATATCCAAAGAAGAAAATTCCAGAGCAATCAAGGAAGACATTGACTTCCTGAAGAAGAAAAAAAAAGAGAATCCACTGCCCTCACAAGTGGCGTTATCAAGCAAGCTACCAAAACACAATAACACAAACATTTTCGACCTAAAAAATTCTAAGTCGAATACCTAATGCGAATAGGGGCTAACGTAGGAGGGAAAACTACCAAAAACAGAAAGCTTATAGACAATAGTGAAGAGTCGTACAAAATTCAGGCCAGCATTAAAAAAAAGCTAAAGCAACGATTCGAATGTTCTTGAAAGGGTTGAAGCAAAGACTTGAAACATTATATATATATATATATATATATATATATATTGATTCATGCATAATATCATGTGTATTTATTTTTATCTATTTGTTTATTAGAGTTTATATATTTTAAAAAAATATAAATATATATGAGTGCAAACTGTTGATTTAAAATCTAAGTCTTAACAATATAATTTTTTATAATATAATTATAAATAAATTATTGATACAAGTTATATTTAAGTAAAAAATTTAACGTAAACAAATCATTTCTTTGTAAAATAGTTTGAGTATTTATATATGGCTTGTGAGTGAGCAACAAAAAAATATCTATGCATGGGTTGGCCGTTGGCTATTAGCTTCTCGGAAGGTCAATCAAGTTACATGTCATGGCCCCCATTGGAAAGTAATAATGAATAGTTGTAGTAATAACAACAAAGTTTACAAGATAGGATATGGTCTTGCTAACGCTACTTTTCAAAGATTTTATGTTTGTGGTTGAGAAGGTCATGCATTGAAATTATAACTTATCTTTTATAGTAGTTTATAAAATTTATTTAGTAATATTCAGTTTTTGAGCTTATAGTTTAACTTATACTACCTTACAATTTTATATTAATAAAAGGTTCTTAGTTTAACTTATTCTACCTTACAATTTACATACAAATTTATAATATATCAATTTTGATATATATGCTTATATAGTTGAAGGTTTTATTAAAATAAAATAAAAAAAGACGCATTTAATTATTATATGTGAGTGTGAATGGACAGAAATGTCAAAGATGAGGCGCCGCTAAACTTTTCCAATTGCAGCTAATGTCCTGTGGTGCTGATAAATCCTAATGATTAAGTATTCAATATTTTAGATTTAAAAAAAGTATTTAATATTTTAATCAAAATTAAAACTAGGTCGATGAGATTGGTGGAAAATATACATGTTAATACTATTTATAATGGAGTATGATTGTCGGCGAAGACAATGAAAGTTAATGTATTATTTTTAATCAAGATGGAGATTGTTGAGTTTGGTTGAAAATACATATGTTGAAGAAGTCTCACATTGCTTAGTTTTGTGAAGAAGATGGAGTCCTAGACTATATAAATGATTCAAATTCTTCGTTACAAGATGCACCAGTCAAAAGCACTTTAAGCTTGTCTTTGACTTTCTTTGTTCTCTTATGCTCTTGTATTAGAGTATTGTGAGATGTAGTTAAATATTTATTTTGGAGGGTGTGGGTGTACTGGGAGTCTGGGGTATTTGAGGGTATATTACGTGTTGTAACAACTTTCACATAGTGTTATTCTCTGGTTGTCTATTGACAACGGTCATGATTTTTTCTTCGGTTTTGGAGTTTTCACGTTAATCTCTTGTGTTGTTATTTTGTTCCTCTTTTTTCTATATGTTTGTTATTTTTCTCAACAACTGATATCAGAGCTTTTGGTTCGATCCGAGGATAAGAGTTCTTAGTATGCTCTGTGGTTGCAGCTTTGTCTGATCTTCCACATCAAAAAAGAAGGGTGGTGTTGTGAAAGAGTTGTTGAGATGCAGTCACAAGTTTTGTTGTGCAGCTTGGATTAGAGAAAATTGATGGAAGAATTATTTTTGACTTGCAGAAAGTTCAAGTCAAAGATGTGTAGATTCAGTCAAGATTAAAGAAGGTTAAGATTATTCCGGTGGTTGAAGAGTTTTCTACCAACAAGAAAGTTACACCATAAGTTTTCAACCTGGTTTTCGGCATGTGAAGTTCTTGGAGTGGTTTAACTTCAAGTGTAATTTATTCTTCATGATAAAGTATATGATTGTCGGTGATGATAATGTGAAATTCTTGGAGTGGTTTAGTTTCAAGTGAAATATATTCTTCATGAAAGTGTATCATAGTTTTTAAAACTATGATTGTCGATGATGACAATGTAAAAATTCTTGAAGTGATGTAGCTTCAAGTGACTATACTCTTTATGGTGAAGTATGATTGTCGGTGAAGACAATGAAAGTTGATGTATTATTTTCAATCAAGATGGAGAGAATTCAGATCCATAATTGGTTATGAGTGATTTTAAGGTGTTTGATTTATCAAAAGTAGAATTGATTATGACTCCAGAATTGATTCTACTTGAAGTTAGAATTTATAATTTCTGCCCTGTAAAATTGATTCTGAGTAATTTTTACACTGAAATTTATTATTCAACCCACTTTTACATAAATGTATCCAAATATAAATCAATTATATTAAACTCAATTTTATACAAATTAAATTCTACTAAAATCTATTATGTTCACCACTAATTCAAACACACTAAATCTCTCTCGTGTTACCGTTTCTCCTTTTAATTATATATGTAAAAAAATTATAAATTTTAAGGGAAATGTTAACCAGTGCCCTCAGGGCAATGGTTAAGATTTTAAAAATAGTAAATTTATCTCGGTAATGTGTGTATTTAATGTCTCGAAAATTGAAATATTAAATTTTTTATAAAATATTTTCTTTTTTTGGAATGCTTAATCATTATCCTGAGGACACTGATTAGCAAGACCCAAATTTTAATTGTTTATTTCACATGATTATTTTGAAAATTATATATTTTTATTTAAATAAATTGAGAAGTTGCAAAATCTAAGAGAGGCATCTTCCAATTCAGATGGAGTTTTAAGTTCTAACCTCACACAATGGGGACATAAAATATCCGTAATTCAAGGGTGACTTGTGTGTTGTTTGATAGTTTTAGGCTTTGCATATTGTCAGAAAGTCTTTCACCTTATGGCTAAACCAATGGTTTCATTATTTGTTAGGTTCCTAGCTTATTTAATACATTCATGGCCTCCTCACTTCCATTCTTTCTATTTTTACGTAATTTAATAATGGATTTTCACTTTTAAAAGTACTCCTTCTGTTATAAATAAAAGGTTACTTTAGCAAATAATTTTTTTTTATTTATTAAAATAGAAATTATTGTTATTTTTTATATTAGTTAGATATTATTGTGTACATTATTTTAACACATTAGTTAAATTAGTTTAATAAAACTGTAATATCAATTTAAAATTGTAATTTATTTAAAATAATATAATTCAAAAAAATATATTAAATATTATTTAATTGGATGAGGTTAATGGTACCCAACTAAAATTAAAGATACTAAAATTTCATCTATTATTTAATTTATAGATCTTTATGCAAAAATCTTAAACCACAATTATTTTGAAGTGGGATGTTGTGAATTTAAATTTGCACTTTTTCATACACAACTATCCACTAAATTAATTTAATGTAATATATTTTCATTTTTCTAATTACACATAATTGAAATAATGAAGATGATTTATAATTAAAAAATATATATAAAAGAACAATCGATACAAACTTCCATATTATTACCCAATCAAAAGTCGTGGTTTCAAACTTAATTAGTCATACAATAATATTAAATTCATTTGAAAGAGAATTTTGTTTTTCATAATGAATATTTTTAGTTTGAAGAATTAATCACTTTTTGATCTCAAATAGTTTTTAAAATTTTTCATACTACTATGTATTATAAGGTTTATGATTTAAGGTTTTGAATTATCACTTGTCTAAATCAATCTGAAACTTTGTAAAATTTTAAGATAGAATGTTCCATCTATATTATTAATTTTAAAAAAAGAAATATACCGATGAGAATGCATAATAATTTTGCAACATTATTTAATAAATGATTATATTTTAATAAATCATCTTAATATTTTAAAATAATTGAAATAATATAATAGATTAATAATTTTTTATTGAACGATTGTTAAAATTTCTATATATTTATGGTGCATATTCATTAAACTCGTTTTTATGTCACTTTAAAAATTGTATTAATTGTAATTTATTTTATAATACAATAAATTCAGTAAAATTATTATTTATATTATCCTTATAATTATGTTTTTTAATGGATGTGAAGTTACTTTTAAGAAATATACTTGAACTTAACTCAATCATGCAAAATCAATTTTAGAAATGAAGATTACTCTCATATATAAATATATATATTCACATTATTAGTGGATGTCAAACTCTTAATTAATACATCATTTTCCATTTAGTTTATTTAAAAAAAACATTCTTTCTCGCTTAGCATTGTACATTCTATAATTAAATAGTGTGTGATTCAATAGCGGAATTAAATCAAACTATGATATTATGTTTAAAATGTGATTAAACTTAAGGGTCATGCTAACGAGTGTTTCTTGGACACTCTTTAAGCATTCTAAATAAAGAAAATGTTCTTTAAAAAAGTTTAACATTTCAATTTTCAATGCATTAATTAGACATATTTCCAAAAAAAAAATTACTTTTTTAAACTCTTAAAGAGTGCTTTTGGAGTACTCGTTAGCATTTCCCTAAACTTAATTCTATCCTAAAAAATTGATTTGTAGAGTCAAAATTACTATCAAAGCATATGTTGGTAGGGGTGATCAAAACCAAACCAACCCAATAGAAAACCGCAAACCAAACCAAACCAAACCGAAACCGCAAAAAATCGCATTTGGTTCGGATTAGTTTGGGTCATCTTTTAACAAAACCGCACGGTTCGGTTTGGTTTGCGGTTTGTATTTTGTAAATCGAACCAAACCGAATCAAACCGCATTATGTTACAGCCTAACTTTTACTTAACTCACATCCAACCCAAACTTAAATTTATAATACCTTAACCTTATGATTACGAACAACTTTCTCATCCTTACACACATGATTTTAGTCCCAATCTTCTCAAATCTCTAATAGCATTATCGCGCCTTCTTTGCCACATACATCTTCCCTCTTTTTCTATAATCTCTACTCTCTTATATTCTTTCTTTTTCACTTTCTCATTTCTATGCAAATGTTCTCTATTTCAGTTTCGTTTTTATCGCACATCTTCTTCTCTAATCATTCAACTCTTTTGTTTTTTCTTTTTCACCTTCACTAATCTCTCGTCTCTTCTATTTTTTTTTTCATTCTAATAATTTTTATATTGTTTTATACTATTATTTTATGTTTATTATTCCACTTTTGTCTAATTTAATTTTTACAAATTAAATAGAAAGTTATTGTCAAAATATGACGAGCTTTGTTGTTATTTGATAGTGTATGAATGTCTAATTACAAAGTTATGTTGTCATCTATATGTATATGTATGGTTCAATAAAATATTTATAAAAAACCGAACCAACCGAACCGAACCAAACCGCATTAGTTTGGTTTGGTTTGGTTCGGATTTTTTTTAAAAGCCAACCGAACCAAACCAAACCGCACGATTTTTTCTCTTGCGGTTCGGATGATTTTTTTCGTCAAAACCGCCCAAACCGCACCGCGAACACCCCTATATGTTGGTGCCATATATTATACTACATGAGACGCGTAACGGTGATAATAAATAAAAAAGAAATGTAATATACAATTTAGCTAGCTAAAAATTCCATATATTTTGCAACGGAGAGAATATTTGGCATGAGGATAAGGATCAACAACCCTTGATTGAGTATGATGCACAATACAAAAAAACAAATTCTTGATCCCATGGATCAAGATCATGCTGGTGTAAAACAAAAACCAATCGGTTCTCTTTTCGTTTTCTGGTTGGTTTTTTAGGAGCAACTGGGTGCTTTCTCGTGCCTAGTACACAACAAAACATGCTCCACTTTTAAGAAAAAAGATACTCCCAAAATCATTTCAAAAAACAAAAAAGAAAACAAGATAAAACTAGTGTAGAGTAGTAGGAGTACTATCATCACAAATCCCAATAAAGTTATCTTTAAAGTTTTCATAAAGAAACAGAGTGTAGGTCCTTCGAGTGGGACTCAAGTCACTCAAGAAACGCCTCTGATTTGTTGTTGAGCTTTATGGCTTTTCAAGCACGTATACATACTACATTTATGGCAATAGACATGTAGTACACTCATATAAACCACTATTTTTATTTCTTTTTGACCAAACCACTATATAGTAGTTTATTTTTGATTTTTTTTAATAAGCAAGATTCATTGATGCAATTATTTGGGATTTGTTTAATGCGCAAGATAGGATAGAGACATGATAAGATATAAAACGATAAGATATAAAGGAGGACAATGATAGAATATGATACAGGCAGGATAAGACTTATCCTATCATATGTTTGGTTTACACAGCATACCATATATATATATATATATATATATATATATATATATATATATATATATATATATATATATATGAACAATATCATATGACAACAAGGTGTCAAACTTAGTAACATAACATCTCTGATAACTCTTCACCTTATGTCTGTATAATAAAATTTACCGTTAGATTGAAAGCTAATATCATATAGATTACGTCTGTAAAAGTTCACATCAATAAAAAATCATTTGATATGTTAAAGAGAATGATCAAAATTAATGGTTTTCATGAAGTTTTGTAAGATGTTAAATTTTCTTATCATATCCAGATTCTAACTCAGCTCATATTCAGGATAACAATTTGAACTAGTTAGGTAGGATATAATAAGTTTCAGGATTAGTTTATCATATCCTGTTATGTCATCAAACACTTGATTGAGATAAGATATGATACATATATAATATTCTGTCTCTTATCATGCGCATCAAACAGACCCTTAAGATATTCAATTCCACTTACAAAAGTCGAGAAAAAAAATTCAAAAAAAAATGGAGAAATTCTCAACCAACTGACACTTAAGTCAAGAAAAACAAATCCTTGCAAAACTCGTAAAAGTTGTATTTGGAATAAAAAATCCAAGTGCAAGACAATCCACAATTTTTTTGTTAAAATATTACTTTTTATTTTGTTTAATAAACTCTGTATATCATCTGCGCGTAACTGCAGAGACTGATTCCTTATGTCAAATAGAATCATAGAGTTGATAAAATTTTCTCTCAAAAGATTTAACATTGTTGCGTGCTCAAAATAAAGATCAAATCCAGACTCTCTAATTAAGAAGAAAGAAAGTCTTGTCATATCATTCAAGTGCTTTTGAGTAATATACTTGTTATTTTAGCTAATCAAACAAAATTACTCTTCAGATCTCTCAATATAATATCCATTTGATAAATTTGTCTTTAAGTATAAATTTCTTTTTAAATTAGTAAATATATATTTTTTTTATAATTAACTCAATTAATATTACTAAATATCTTAAGATATGAAATACTAAGATTTTATATGTAGTGTGTTAGGTACATCATCAATACATAAAATTAACACATTAGTTATATTACAAACTTTTTTTAATAATAGTAAAAAGTGCCGAGGGAGTAAAGATTAATTTTTTCACTAAGTTTCACACGTTAGAGCATCTCTAATGGTAGTACTTTTCAATGAGTTCTCCAATGGTAGACATTAATATAATAATTAAATATTGAATCAATTTGTCATGTCATAATAAAGTTGCATTGCAATGTAGCTAGTAAAAAATTGTGGTACCCAATCAAATTAATTTATGAGGTAAAATTGTGGAACCCATTTGAATTACATTAATAAAATAAATATTAAATAAATTATTTTGAGATGATATGACTGATGGGACCCATAAAGAACTCAAAAATGGATTGCACCATTGGAGATGGTCTTAGTATGAGTTGTTAAGTGATTTAAAATTGTTGATATGATAAGGGAGAAATCAAATAACAATTAAGAGTAAACTAGTAATCAATTTTATTTTATTTTTAATTCAACTTAAAATCCTAATTTAATTAGGATTCATTCACAAATGTTATATTCTTCTTATTTAAAAATATGTAGTGTATAGTGATTCGATATGCATGATGATGGATGATGGTACCGGTCTATCCATCAAGTCTTAGAGTGTGTTTGAATTGACGGTGAACATAATTGATTCTAGCATAATTGAGTTTGGTAGAATTGATTTTTACATAATTGAGTTTAGCAAAATTGATTTATGTTTGGTTACATTTATGTAAAAGTGAGTTGAACAATAAATTTTAGTGTAAAAATTACCCAGAATCAATTCTGGAGGTAGAAACTACAAATTCTAGCTTCAAGTAGAATCAATTCTGAAAGCAGAATCAATTCTACTTTTGATAAAACAAACACCTCAAAATCACTCAGAATCAATTCTACACCTTTAGAATTGATTATGGGTCTTCCAAAAGTCAACCCAAACATGCTATTATTCAATTTGTGGTAGTGCATCATAGTTTTGACTAGGGGTGGCAAAACGGGCCCGGCCCGTTGGACATGCCTGTTTTGCCCGCAATTTGCAGAGCGGGTCGAGGATTTAGGTCCTCACCCTTTAATGTGACTGCCCCGCCCTGCCACATTTTTTACAGGCTTTTGCGAGCATGTGAATTAACGCAGTTTTATATTTTTTTAGGCCTAAAAGGTGTGATGCCTGCGGGCATTCCCCGCCCCGCCCGCACTTTTGTGTGGGACGGGGTAAGATTTTAGGTCTGCGCCATCAACTATGCCCGCCCCGTCCCACCCCGTTTTTTTTCTGGGCAAGCCTAAGCAGGGCAGGCATGCCCGTTTGCCACTCCTAATTTTGACATTCACCAAAGGAAGATTTAGAATCCTACATGGCTTTAAAATTGTACATTATCGGATTATTACAATCGTCAGATTATCTGGATGACTCCTCTTTTAATCATCTCCTTCTATTTGGGTCTCATGTTTAGGGTGTACATTTTAAAAATTTCATGCAGATTGCAAGAATTGAATGGACATCTAATACCAATAACTTGTAACTCTATCCATTTAAATTATTAGCACAGTTAGACTATTTGTAATTTTAAGAGGATATGTTGTAACACCCCGATAATTAGATATAATTATTTGATTTATTATTTGATGTTTTTTATGTGATTATATGACGTGTGATGAGTATGTTGATGTGTGTGGGGTAGTTGAAGTAAGATGTTAGTCAGAATAATAATATAAGTTAGTTCTAATTAGCATTGTTATAAATTAATTAAATAAACTAAGAGGTAATATTATGATGAGAAGTTAGTAAGGGCATATTAGAAAGTTCCTAATAAGTGTCTTAAGGCTAACTAGGTAAAAAGGAGAAAAATATGAGAAATATTCATTCAACATAGAATTGGAGAAAACGAGAAAAGAAGGGAGAGTTGGGGCAAAAGAGGAGAAGAAGAACGACCATAGAATTTGGGAAGATAATCAATCAAGATAATAATCTAAGGTAAGGGGGTTATCCTAATTATTATGTTTGATTTAAGGGAATGATGATTGTATGTTGGGGTTTGTGTTGTTCTTGATGAAATTGATGAATTTGTGATTATGGTTTGTTTGATTGTGTGAATAATATGTTATATGATGATGATGATGGTTGTATTGATGATTAATTCCATGAGATAGAGTTAAATCCTCCATTAACATAATTTAGAAGGTTTAGGGTTGATGAAGATGATAGGGGATATAATGAATAATTGTAATTTGATATTTGAAATGATTAAACCATGTTAGAACCAGGTTAACAGGCTTTAAATCGTAGAAAATTATTGATTAAAATAAGTTTTTGGGCAAAGGATTGGGTTTGGTATGATGCAAGTCGCGCAAGAATTTTCTGCTGAATCATAGGGCCGGTTAGCGCGCTCTGTGAAATAAAAAGGGTCTTTTTAGAGAGAGGAGCCCGCTTAGCGCACTAAGGTCGTGCTTAGCGCGGTCCCTGAAAATGAAAATTATTATTTTTGAAAATTGACTTCAGAGTATGGTAACTTATATTTTATTAGAATTTTTGAGAATTTTCTTGAATTTTTTGTGGACGTTTGGCTAGGTTTAGAAAGCATTTTGTATGCAAATTGACTTTGTGAATTATTGTGTTTCTATACTTGACTTTGGTGAATGTTATGGTGTTGATTGCTACATTGATGAATTGATGTATGTGTGTTGTGTTGAACAAGATGCTTGTGATGTCATGTTTGTAAATGATGACATGACTTTGTTAAATACATGAATGATAATGCCATTTTGACTAGCCGTAGTCGTTGATTTTGTGATGTTGAGCATCATGCATTCATAGCATATTTGTAGGACGAAAGTCCAATGATGTTGTAGAACCTATGTTCCAGATTGAGTGCAACTTGTTGATGAGCTCCGGTTCCAAGCGGGAATCGATCATATGGTGGGGATCTTTGGAGAACGATGACGGAGTCATCAGTGATGAATTGGTACCACATGCATTAGTCCATTGTTGTTGTATTGCATTGTTGTGATGATGTATGACTTAATGATATTGATTATTTGTGATGTGGCGTGCCTAATTGATAATTGTGGTTGAATCATAAGATGATGATGTGTAGGTGTGGGTAAGTACGCATATATGATGAATATGTTGTATTGATATATATATATATATATATATATATATATATATATATATATATATATATATATATGTATGGTTGATTATTTGTATACAACTACTATATCTATTACTTATGTCTTACATAATGATTATGAAATACTCACCCTTTCTGTTTGAATGTTACCTCCACGTGGGTAACGTGCGGGTAATCAGGAGTAGTCCGTTGAAATTTGAGGATAGCTTCATGGCGTCCTTTTACCGTTGTTTAGATTGAGGAGAGTCTTGCTCTGACACGTAACATCGGGATGGATCGTTATGTTTTAAAACTATCATGTTCACTTTGATTATTTTTAATTTGAATTTCATTTCGATGAATTACCTTTCAAAGTATTTTGACGTTGATGTTTTGAGTTATGACTCGTGAACCATGAAGTTTAAATTGATGTTTTATGAGAACTATTTTAAAGATGTTTAAAGTTGTGGATTCCGCTGCGAGATAATATGCTTTGATTTATGATGATGAATAAGATATAATTTTTGAAATGAATTGTTGATGCAACCCGTGTTACGGAGCATGACTATTGTTTAATGTTTCTATGACGATGTGACACCCTTGTTGTTGGTGAGCAATTACCATCGAGTATTATGTCAGATAGATATCCAATGTTTACGTCGAGGTTTTGCAAGAGTTTGCAAGATGCTTTGGGTACTACTTTGAGGTTGAGTTTGGATCCGCAGACGGATGGTCAGACTTTGAGGACTATTCAATCATTAGAGGATTTGTTGAGGGCTTGTGTATTAGACCAAGGGGGAGCTTGGGATATTCATTTTCCATTTATTGAGTTTACCTATAAATATAGTTTTCATGCGAGTATTGGTATGGCGTCGTATGAAACGTTGTATGGTAGAAAGTGTAGAACTCTGTTGTGTTGGTATGAATTAGGTGAGATTGATGTGCTCGGACCTGAGATTGTGCAAGAAATGACTGAAAAGATAAGGATGAACTGTGAGAGGATGAAAGCTTCTCAGAGTCTTCAGAAGAGTTATCATGATAAGATGAGGAAAGCACTTGAGTTCCAAGCGATTGACCATGTGTTTATGAGAGTTACTCCAGTAACCGGGGTCGGTAGAGCTTTGAAGTCGAGAAAGCTTACTCTATGTTTTATTGGTCCATATCAGATTTCAGAGAGGATAGGTGAGGTGGCTTATCGGATTGCGTTGCCGCCGTCGCTTATGAATAATCATGATGTGTTTCATGTATCTCAGTTGAGGAGATATGTTCCGGATCCTTCGCATGTGATTCAAATGGATGATATTAAGGTGAGAGATAACTTGAATATTGAGGCGTAACCAGTGCAAATAGAAGGGATGGAAGTGAAGCAATTGTGAGGCAAAGAGATTTCCTTAGTGAAGGTGCTGTGGGGAGGACCAGCCGGTGAAAGTCTGACGTGGGAGCGGGAGGACCAGATGAGAGAGTCTTATCCGTTGTTGTTTCCGTCAGGTAATTTTTGAGGGCAAAAATTCTTTAAGCGAGGGAGAGTTGTAACAACCCGATAATTAGATATAATTATTTGATTTATTATTTGATGTTTTTTATGTGATTATATGACGTGTGATGATTATGTTGATGTGTGTGGGGTAGTTGAAGTAAGGTGTTAGTTAGAATAATAATATAAGTTAGTTCGAATTAGCATTGTTATTAATTAATAAAATAAAATAAGAGGTAATATTATGATGAGAAGTTAGTAAGGGCGTATTAGGAAGTTCATAATTAGGGTCCTAAGGCTAAATAGGTAAAAAGGAAAAAAAATAGGAGAAATATTCATTCGACGTAGAATTGTAGAAAACGAGAAAAGAAGGGAGAGCGAGGGCAAGAGAGGAGAAGAAGAACGACCGTAGAATTTGGGAAGATAATCGATCAAGATAATAATCTAAGGTAAGGGGAGTTATCCTAATTATTATGTTTGATTTATGGGAATGATAATTGTATGTTGGGGTTTGTGTTGTTCTTGATGAAATTGATGAATCCATAATGATGGTTTGTTTGATTGTGTGAATACTATGTTATATGATGATGGTTGTATTGATGATTAATCCCATGAGATAGAGTTAAATCCTCCATTAACACGATTTAGAAGGTTTAATGTTGATGAAGATGATTGAGGATATAATGAATATTTGTAATTTGATGTTTGAAATAATTAAACTGTGTTAGAACTAGGTTAATAGGCCTTAAATCGCAGAAAATTATCGATTAAAATAAGTTTTTGGGCAAAGGATTTGGTCTTGTATGATGCAAGTCGCGCAGGAATTTTCTGCTGAATCACAGGGCCGCTTAGCGTGCTCTGTGAAATAAAAAGGGTCTGTTTAGAGAGAGGAGCCCGCTTAGCGTGGTAAGGTTGTGCTTAGCGCGGTCCCTGAAAAATGAAAATTATTATTTTTAACAATTGACTTCAGAATATGGCAACTTATATTTTTTTAGAATTTTTGAGAATTTACTGTGCACGTTTGGGTAGGTTTAGAGGGAATTTTGTATGCAACTTGACTTTGTAAATTGTTGTGTTTATATACTTGACTTTGGTGGATGTTATGGTGTTGATTTATACCTTGATGAATTGATGTACCTTTAAATATGTTTGGATATTATGCTCTATTTCTTTACTATTATGCTATGAAAGACATTGTTTTGTTTAGATTATTATGTTATTCTCTTCTACTATTCTCCTGTTTTCTATCTTTTGATGTTGTCAAAGGGGGAGATGAGTTGAGAGTACGGGGGAGCTTAGTACGGGGGAGCTTAAGCATACAAGTCCGGGGGAGATTTTGTCATTAAATTAAATATTTGCCATCATCAAAAAGGGGGAGTATGTAAGTACAAGCTTACACTCACCAAGGAGTTTATGATTCTGTTTACGGTGATTTCCGGTAAACAACCGCTAGTCCTCCAAACTATAATAAATATGATTTGGTTACTCGCAGGATCGACTAGATTGATCCTAGGACACATAGTCAATTAGATTGTTATCAATATTCTTTAGAACCATGTTCATGATTCGTTGTCTTCGACAAACGTTATTTGATTAAAAAAACATACACTTTTTAGTGATGACTTGATTATATGTGATTATGACTTTAAAATGTAGACAACGCATATAATATAACATGCAATTCTGTTAAAAAGAATCTTAAAACATAAAACTGTTAAAGATCTTGAAAGTAAGTAACATGAAGATAAATAACATGAAAGTAAATAACATGAAAGTAAATAACATGAAAGTTAAAGATACAGTAATGTAAATGATAAGAAGTAAATAGAATGCAAGAATTTAAAGATATTCGAAGACGAAAAGCAATAAAAGATAATACTCATGTATTAAGATGGTGGTGTCATACGTACATTTTCTCAGCGAACTCGTTCTCGTTAACGCTTGATACTTGAGTAAATATGTGAGTGATTTGTACAAAATGAACACACGGAATTCTATCATGAAAACTCCTATTTATACTAGTTTCGACCATAACGGCCCTACGCTAATCTGCTGCCACGTTTCTCATAAGAACTTCCAGCGATGACATCTGTGAATAAGTAGTTACGTGACTATCTTCGAATTTCAAATCTTCCCGCCTGAGTCCATCTTCGACGCGTGGCAGTATGCTAATAAACACTTACTAACAAACACGCTAAATAATAATACTTAAGTAAATTTATAAATTTTGTCTAAGTCCTCGAGGATATATCCTTCCAATAGCTTTCAGTAGCCATCACCTTCATAAAAAACTTAGACATTTCCTGCTATCGAAACATGGCCATCAGTAGCCATTTTATACTTCTCAGAGATGGTCATCAGTAACCACCTTGCCTTCGATTATGCACTCCTTCGAAGCACATATATTTGTTCAACGAAATCTTCAGCTAACAAATTGCCCCCAATAAATGCCTGTTTCGAAGATCAACAGAAATAGGCGTTTTTTGCCATCATAAGATTTCGTCTCTTATTAAGTTTTGATAGTTCCAAGACTACTGACTAAACGTCATAATCATTGATAATCTCTGTTTCCGAAACGTCTTGTCATTCTCAAAATGTCTTCTCATAACTTACATTCCCACGTCCTTGACCTTACTTCCTGATTATTACTCCTATATACTAGGAGTAAAGCTGAATCTCTCGACCGCCATTGGATTAAATCATCATTTGCCACGTGTCCTTTGGGTTTTACCCAAAAGATTTTAAAAAAGGGTTTCCGTTAAACCTTTAAATACTTTGGACTTGCACTCTTTTTACAACTTCTCATTCCTATTTCTCCGTCTTCTTCATCAAACAAAGGAACCAACATCTTCAAA
>NW_026706639.1:0-108569 GCF_029867415.1 Vicia villosa
TAGCATATCATGGTTGCTTGCATCCATTTCTTGTCGAAATGCTGCTTGGCTGTTTGTGGTATAATGAGGCACCTGGGTAGAAAAACCAACGTTGTGTGTACTTCGACTCGCAGATCCCACATTTGGTGAAAATGTCGCATTATTAGTTGGGACATAAGTAGGTCCGGGCCCTCGTACGCCTGATCCAAAAGGAAATGGCATCCCGTATGGAGGATTTGGCCTCCATTCGAAAGTTGAATTCGTGCCTTGACTAGACAAGTTATTCGCAGCATTTGTTGAGGGAAACGGTAATACTTCCTCTGCACTCGTGGTCGAAGGTGCAGTTGTTGACACTGAAACTGGCAAAGTCCCTGAAAGTCCTGTATTATTTTCAGGCACCGACTGGGAATTATCTGCAGGTCTCGATCCATTTGGACCCGTTGTATCCCTTGTTCCTTGAGTGGAATTCGAATTTGCCGCTCCTGATCCTGTGCCTTGTGAGGGATCTTGATCACCCCCTGCACTGGCTGTAACAGCCATTTTCTTGTTGTACCTTCGTTTGGGAACCGGTTGTGCACTGTTTGTTAATTTACCGTTCCTAAGGTTCATACAAGGTCTTGATATTGTCTAGACAAAACAAAGCAATTGATTAAAACAATCCGTTCGACACGGTCCCACTGGGCGTGCCAATTTGTTTACGGTGATTTCCGGTAAACAACCGCTAGTCCTCCAAACTATAATAAATATGATTTGGTTACTCGCAGGATCGACTAGATTGATCCTAGGACACATAGTCAATTAGATTGTTATCAATATTCTTTAGAACCATGTTCATGATTCGTTGTCTTCGACAAATGTTATTCGATTGAAAACATACACTTTTAGTGATGACTTGATTATATGTGATTATGACTTTAAAATGTAAACAACGCAGATAACGTAACATGCAATTCTGTTTAAATGTAAAGAATCTTAAAACATAAAACTGTTAAAGATCTTGAAAGTAAATAACATGAAAGTAAATAACATGAAAGTAAATAACATGAAAGTAAATAACATGAAAGTAAAGATACAGTAATGTAAATGACAAGAAGTAAATAGAATGCAAGAATTTAAAGATATTCGAAAACGAACAGCAATAAAAGATAATACTCATGTATTAAGATGGTGGTGTCATACGTACATTTTCTCAGCGAACTCGTTCTCGTTAACGCTTGATACTTGAGTAAATATGTGAGTGATTTGTACAAAATGAACACCCGGAATTCTATCATAAAAAACTCCTATTTATACTAGTTTCGACCATAACGGCCCTACGCTAATCCGCTGCCACGTTTCTCATAAGAACTTCCAGCGATGACATCTGTGAATAAGCAGTTACGCAACTATCTTCGAATTTCAAATCTTCCCGCCTGAGTCCATCTTCGACGCGTGGCAGTATGTTAATAAACACTTACTAACAAACACGCTAAATAATAATACTTAAGCAAATTTATAAATTTTGTCTAAGTCTTCGAGGATATGTCCTTCCAATAGCTTTCAGTAGCCATCACCTTCATAAAAAACTTAGACGTTTCTTGCTATCGAAACATGGCCATCAGTAGCCATTTTATATTTCTCAGAGATGGTCATCAGTAACCACCTTGCCTTCGATCATACACTCCTTCGAAGCACATATATTTGCTCAACGAAATCTTCAGCTAACAATTTTTTGGCTCTCCAAGCTTGAGAAATGAGAGAGTAGAGACCTCTATTTATAGGATGAGAGCAAGTGTAGTGGCAATATGGTCATTTGCTCTTGGTTAATTAACTTGTGTTTAATTGGTACTTAAATGGTATTAAATGGTAAAAATGGTAAAATGAGGTTTAAGTGGGTTTAATGAAGGGATTAATTTTGGTGAGGTGGAAAAATGGCAAAGTGATCAAATAAAAAGGTGCCAAAATGATGTCAAGCTTCCCTCCTTATATTTTTTTGAATTTTGCGCACAGGAAATCGATTTCCCATAGGGGTAAATCGATTTCCACCTTCAAATTTCCAAAAAAATGTTTTCTTGCACTGTTTTGATTTTTGCCCGATCTTTTACCTGTAAAATATAAACAAAAGAGACAAAACACATATTTTTTGATTTTGGTTAGTATGAACAAATAAAAAGCTAAAAGTGTTTGATGATTCCCCTCAGAGACAATCACAGTATCAAAGATAGAGCCTCACAATGGTGCTTTTGATTAATGATTAATATGCAATTGATGTATGATTTTAGGGTCAAAAATTGGGGTATGACAGTTAGGCCTTTTACTAAGTTGTGATATTTTATTTTATTTTATTTTTCATAAAACAAGAAAAGGAACCATTTGGGGAGAAAGGAAGAACACGTGAAAAGGGCAAGAGAAGAGAAAGAGGCAAGAACGTGAAACCGGAAGGAGAGCATTCAAGAGATTCATCGAGGTAAGCGGGGACTCTTCCTTTTAGTATCTCTTATGTGGTCTTAGGTAATAGGTAGATTGATGTATGGTTTGATTCAATTAGATATTGGGATTGTTAGGTTAAGGTGTTATGATTTGGATTGAATTGATGAAAATTGTGTGAACTATTTGGTTAATAATGGGTTTAAATGATTTTTTGTGGTGTATAATTGAATGTATGATGATTATATGCCTGTATATGATGTCTGGGGTCGATTTTGGGTGAAAAGGATGTGAAATCGCAGGGTCTGTCGCAGACTTGAGAATTGCTGAAATCGCAGGTCCGCTGAGCAGAGGGGGTCCGCTGAGCGGAGGTCCCAACGTAGTTCGCTTCTGTTTGACGTTGCTAGAGATCCGCTAAGCGGAGGTCTGAAGGATTCGCTTCTGCCTTGCGTCGCTGAGCGAGCCTTGCTGTGTGTAAATTTTTCTTAAACTTTAAAATGACGTATCGTTTGATCCGTGAATCATTTCTTAGTGCCGTTTTGGGCGTTGTGCAAGTAATTGAATGTTTTATATGATGGATGATGAATATGGGCAGTGGCCGACTTTATTTCTTAAAAACTCGATTTAATTACTTGATGAGAATTGAACATTGTGTGCATATGAGAGAGGTGTGACAATGTGTTTGAAGTGATGATGAATTGGTTGTGATTGTTATTATGATTGTGATGAATGCATGACTATTTGAATGATGTTGAAAACATGTACATAATTATTGGTGATGTGGTGTTGAGATGAGTTGTTCATCGTGATTCGGTGATGTTTATAAGTATGTTATGTGTGTTTCATTCATTCATATGCATTTGATGATGGATCCTGTTGATGAGTGGATCGTTGGTGGCTAATTCCCATTGTGCGGAGATTAGTAAGCAGTCATCGTGTGCCCATGGGGGTGTGAGCGATGAGGATAGTCGTGTGCCCATGTGGGGTGTGAGCGACATTGAAGAGCAGTATCGTAGAGAGAAGTCCTGTGAATTTGATTCACGAATTTTGGTACCACATGCATAGTGTCAGTTGTGTCATATGCATTTTGTCATAACATGATTGTATGGGTTTCTGTATTTTGTGTTGTAATCTATTATTGTGTGAATTGATAAATAATAGATGTGAATCTGAATATGTACAATTGGGTGAACGGTATATTATGATGCTTGTTGCTTATGAATTGCATAATATTTACTAATTGAGAATGAGACTCACCCTTACATGTTGTCATTTTCAGATTGAGGAGTAGCGGCATTAGTGCTCGGTGAGGATGACTCGTAGAGTTTATCCGTTTATGTTGGGTCGTGTCGGTCATGCTCTGATGTTGTAACACTGGGGGACGATAGTTATAGAGATTTATGAGAATTCTCTATTTTAATTGGTGTTGGATTATATTTCCATTTGATTATGTTGATGATGTTTCTTATTCCGCTGTGATAAACATAATTGTGATTTTGTTAAATCGTTTCCTAATGAAGCATGACTTGACCATGATTGGTTTATTTATTTTAAATAATTGTGGCACCCTTGTGTATATGTTTTACTCTGATATATTTATTTAATTTGCCGCGGGGTTTAGAAGGGTGTTACAATAGTGGTATCAGAGCATAGTCGGTCGTTGTGACCAGAGTCTTAGTGTCAGTCTTTCCCTTTGTATGCGACGAGTGTGAGTTATCACTGTCGATACTTTTGGTTCTAATGGAATTGTTTTGTGGATTAGCAGAACAATGGCTGGAAGAGGTGGAAGAAACGATGATGTTATCGCTGAGGCTTTGGGAATGATTGCTGGTGTGCTGGGAGGGAATGCAAATGGAGCTGTGATTGGTGCTGACAGACAGCTGAACAGTTTTCAGAGGAACAATCCTCCGTTGTTCAAGGGTACGCATGATCCTGAAGGTGCTCAGAAGTGGCTTAAGGAGATCGAGAGGATTTTCAGAGTCATCGATTGTGCTGAGAACCTGAAAGTGAGGTATGGTACTCACATGTTGTCCGAAGAGGCTGATGACTGGTGGATGGCTACTAGGGCTGAACTGGATGCTGATGGTGTAGCTATTTCTTGTCCGAAGAAGCTAGTTCGTTAAATAATTTTTAAAACAGATTTTTAAATAATAAAATTTCATTTGCGATTTATTCACCCCCTCTAGATCGTAGTCTATCGTCTAAAAATTCATCATTAAAGTCTACTATTGGATCTTATAGATCTACAAGTGGCCTTATTGGATCGTGTAGTCTGACTTAATGATCCTAATGCATTATACGATTCACTTATTCTACTTCCCATTCTTTTGCACTTGCAATAAATTCTCTCTTTAATATGAGGTGACGAAAGGCAAAGGGAACACAAACCTCAACTTTAACTGAATCGAATGACAACTATTCACATAGGCAACTGAAATTAGCTAATGTCAGCATGTAGACATAGATGATGGCATGATGAGTGGGGAAATTTTGATGTTTAGATTCTTGGACAATATCGCTAATATAACATTGTAGCTAGATGCAATTGGATAACCCATGTTTGGAATTCTCATACATTTCTCTTTCCCTTGAACAACCAAACTAGATATCCTTAATGAACTTCTTACCCTTAACTTACTTCTATAATTGTATTCGAATCAAAGGCCAACACTCCTCACCCCACCCAATAATATCTCCAATAACACAAAAATCATAACTAAAATTTTTTTTGACATCAATTATATCTTCAATGTAGCCATGAAAAAAACTCATGAAATGAAAACTTATTAGACAGTTGACTTCTAGATCTATTAGATAGTTGACTCAAAGGGATATGAGACAATTGACTTTGATATCCTTGTAAAGCATCAACATGCTCCCAGTAAGAAGGTTCATGTTACACATCGGACTCTTGCACTTTTTTAATCCGCTTAAGTGTTTCTTTGGACTTACGTCTCACAAGTGGTGGATACATTGAAGTTGTATAAGGATATACATATTCACACATTTTTATCCAACACCTTATGACTAAAATATCTAAGGAGTTAAATACTTTCACACATGCCTCACATTATTTGTTCAAGTACAAATGTGTCCCTGTTTATTCTTCTATAGATTCATACTATTTTATATTTAATTTCCTCCAAAAAATATAAATGATATCCAATGGGACATGAGTGCCTTGTACCCGAAGAGATTCAAGCTCACAATCACAAAGGATACCATAAATTGTCTTAATATCCACATACTACCTTATAGACACCTATTCTGTTTACTCGTTCAAGATTTTTTGTGATGTAATGTTTGCATCTTTTTGACACAAAACCGTGCAATCTTCCTTATACTATGATCCTTTGAAATGTCAACACTCAATTTTCATGATGATTTTTTGAAATTATCCTTTGATTAAACTAAGTTGTGTCTTGAACATTGTATTTACAATATTCTATCTTTCACAAAGATCTCATATACTATTCTACATCATGCTCTTTAGCCTTGAATGGGTAGACTCAATAAATAAAAAAAGTACAATTTTTTTTAAAAATGTCATTTTTATTTACATAGTAAACTCAAACATGTTTAAAAAAATTTACCTATTTAATTTGTTGTTATGTTCCCTATGTGCATGACTTGGTTGGTTCATGAAGCAACAAATCTTTCCTTGTGAGAGACAACCATGTTTTTTAATCTAATCAACAAAAGTAGGGATGTCAATAAATAATAGCTGGAATGTTGCAAGTGTTACTCATACTCATCAATACACTGAATATACACAATCTTGCTCGACAACTCCATCATTGATTATTGTTTTATTTGCTCGACAAACAATTTTTTTTTTGCCCCAACATTTTTATTAATAAGAAATGTACATAACAAGTTGACTGATGTTGAGAAAACAAACTCAATTGAATTCATCAAGGCAAGGTTTTAATTAGTCATCATTACTTTAGAAATCAACTTCTCAAAAGTGAACAATTGCCTAACCTTGTACATTTCTTAGATGAAATTTCCTTTCTGTTCATGTTTCAAGTAAGCAAATCCGATAGAGAATGTCAACTCCGTCTATATCACACCAAAAATTTCAAGCATTGAAGCAAGTACCTATAGATTTGTACACGTTGTTGAAGATCAACACCAAAAGAAACATGTTCAGGAGCTTGAATTAATCAACATGTATCCAAAATATATCATCCACAACATGGAAGTCCCCAAGTATCTTGTCCAATACACATACTTCTTATTTTGAATTGAACTCATCAGGTCTTGCATTTCTGTGTACGAACCTTTCATAATAGTACAATAAATAGCTAGTGCTTTGTAAATTTGTGCGACCCGTGTCGAATTGTCTGAATTTCGATCTTTTCAATGTTCTCATTATGAACCTCGTTGTCATGTGGTATTGTGTCATATCATTCACAAACTATATTTTCTTATTTTTTAAATTGTAGAGAATATCATGCCTTTCTAATATCTTTGCTTGATCATGGTTGGGAGTGACAAATAAAATTGTAACACCCCAATCGACATCAATGAAACTAGACATTAATCTAAACTAGAAATGACACTTGACCGTTTAGTTATATGCAATAGTTAAGCTTCCACCTCCTTCACAACGGAACACCAAATTTTTGCTTCCCCCTCTTTTTTGGTAGTTGTATCATAATGAATATAATAAGCTCATGTAGTCGTCCAATATTTTGTGTTCATAATAAAAATAAATTTGAAGTTGAAAATATTTAAAAAAACCATAAAAAATTATTTTAACAAAAAAGTCTATAAAACTCAAATAATCAATATATTAAATCTTAATTAAATATATCTATGTAGTGGTGAAGAATTCTTTAAAATCCTTTTAAAACTTCACACATATTTTTTACAACTAAAAAACAACATATACGTAACTACCACATTTTTTAAAAGACTAGTTAAAAATGCATCATATAGTTTTTTTTCTAAAACTCCCAAAATGTGTATATTTTTAAATGATTTGGAATATAAGCTTGTATGAAAGATAAGCTTATTGCATGCATTTGAGCCAGGTACAGAAATAGTAGCCAGACATCAGTTTTTCCCTGCTTGCCTACTTAAAAGTTATTTTATTATATTTTTGAAAAGGGGACAACTTCTCTATCCATCTCAAAAAGTTGAGTAGTGTACCTTCCACCAATCACATTGTATCATTTAGTTTTATTTTATTTAATTAATTATTAAATAATATACTTTTTGATTGTTTTCAAGACATTTTATATTGAAGGTAACTTTACCCAACTTTTTAAATTGGGTAGATAAGAATTCACCTTTTGAAAAACGTTATTTCAAACTACATAAATTATCTGAAAAACGTACCTTTCTAGACCATACAAAATAAGTGATTTTTTGAGCTTGTAGGTTAAAGTTTTTCCCATAGTAGTTCTTGAAGCAGTGTAATAAGCTCCAATTGCATGACCCACCATTGTGTATATCCAAACATTGAGGGTAACACATCCATGTCAATCTCTGTAGCAAAACTCCATGCATGAGAACACTTTTTATGTTTTTTCTTTGTCAGACAGAATTAAATATTTTCTATAAAAACAAAATGAAAGCTGTAGATTTATTATCTTGGTCCACATTGTGTCTGAAAACAATTTTATTTATATTTTGAATGGGTGACCTTTAAATTGGACCCTTGTGTTTCTCTTGGAATTAGAGATGCCGTTCAAGACCAAAAATAAATATAATAGAAATTTCGAAGACAATTTTTTGTTTTACATTTTTTTTTACTAATAATTTTTTTAATAGACAAAAATTCACTAACGAGAATATAAAGGATACTCCTACATGTTACAAGTCGGAAAGCCCTAACATCTTAAAATAAATAAGAGGCAGAGTATTTTAAACATAAAAATCTCCTAAGTTTACAAGATTACTAAAGGAGCAAGACCACTTCCGCGCAATAAAAATAATCTTTGACATACATTCATCAAAGCTAAAAATCTTCTCCTCAAAGATGATACATAATATTTTAACTAAATATTTCACGATGTTGCTAGTCAAATAACCGCCACAATGTTTCTTCTATTACCTTATCACAATAAAAGAAATAAACCGACAAACTCCCCAAACGTTAAGCTCCTCAATGAATCCGATCCATTCAAAAACCTTTCTATACAACTGTGTGATGTTTTTTAAAATAATAAACGTGTAAAAATAAAAAGGTTTATTTATTTATTAGGAACACACCATCCCACTCTTTAGTCAACATTTCAGTAAATTTCCATATCACAAGAACTATACAAAGTTGATCTATTTATAGGTTTTTATTTATTGTCTATTTACGAGAAAGATAAAAAAATAATAAATTTATAAATTTCATATTAACACTAATGTAACACTTAGATCTATTTTATAGAAATATTATATTCATTTTAAACAAGACCATTTCAAATAATTTAAATAATATATTTTGTTTCTCAAAATCAAGGCTTTCGGTTTGAGGCTTTTTCTTGATAGGCTTCCGGTGAAAGAATTGTTGAAGATCCGAGGTATTTCCATTCCCTTGAATGATTTAAAGTGTTTTTTTTTTTGTGGTAATTGGTTGGAATCTAGTTCCCATTTATTTTTTAGTTGTTTGGTGGTGAAAAATATTTGGAATGAGATAGCTAATTGGGTTGGTAAAGGGGATAGAGTAGAGATTGAGTGTTTGTCGAATTTTATGGATTGGCACTTGTTTTTTCATAGCAAAAAAGTTAAACGTAGGAAGTTGGGAGTGGTGTGGCTTGCTACCACTTGGACTATTTGGTTGGTTAGGAATGGAGCTTGTTTTCGGAAGGAAGCTTGGAATGTGAATAATACCGTTTGGAATGTTAAGCATTTGGCGTGGAGATGGTCTTTTTGCGGGAAAATTACGCACCCCAATTACTCTTTCTACGAGTTTTGCATGGATCCCTTGCATTTTTTGTCGTAGCCGTAATTGGTTTGTAATTTTCTCTTTTGTCGGGTTTTTCTCGTTTCCTCGTGTAATCAGGTTGGAGAACCATTAGTTCTCCGTTTATTAATATATCTTGCTTACACAAAAAAAAATTATAAAATATATATTAATATTTCTCTTTAAATAATACATATTTTTATTAATGGCTAATATAATAGCATGAAAGAAGATATATTAATGAAAGAAGTTAAAAAAAATTAAATATATTACATTATACTAAAATAAAAATAAATTAGTTATAAAGTTTTTAAATTTAATTGTTACTTTAATATTAAATGGCTATAACTTAATTTAAACTAATAATAAATTTTCTAATTTTTAATATATTATTATAAAATGAAATACAACAATAATCTTTATAAAAGTAATATTTTATCACAAGAGATTTATAAAATAAGGCAACTTTTATAATATATACAGAGTTGTTTCATATTTTTGAGAAACTTTGTTTAAGCAGGTAAAGTCAACTTCAATTGAGTTATATATATTTTTTTAAAAAATTCTATTTATTTGTAAATTAACTATAAAATATGTGTATGAAAATCCTTTTTATTATAGTTTAATTATGAAAAAATATAAGACCTTGTACTATAAGTTGTCTTATACAATCTCAAAAACGACACTATATATATATGAAAAAAATTGGGGAAAAGCTAACTTGTGTTCCAAAGGCACAAGTTAATACACTATTTAAAGAAATATTTTTTTGAAATGTGTTCATTCAATGTTTTGAAATTTTAAATTTAATTTCATTACACTTACTTTTTTTAATTGTAGTATCCTTAACATGTGCCCTTAAAGCACATGTTAGCATGACCCAAAAAATTGACGAATCGATACAAAGTTTAGTTTTTTATTTATGAGCAATAATGTTGTTTCTTGTTAGCCAAATATTCCAAATTAGGGCCAACCAAATAAGATTGATTTTTGCTCTATTTTTTTGTATTTTTCACCTTCTCTTGGATGCTACCAAAACTCTTAAATTCTTCAATAGAAAACTCCAAGCCATTTCCCAACCAAAGATAGGTTCTTTCCTAAACCGCTTTCGAAACTAGACATTGGAAGAAGAGGTGTTTCGAAGTTTCCGGGTGATTAGATCAAAATAAACAATCAAGAGAGGGGAAATTAGACAAAGTCTCTCTCTCTCTCTCTCTCGTTTCGTCTCTCTCTCTTCTCTCTCTCTCTCTCTCTCTCTCTCTCTCTCTCTCTCCCTCTCTCATGTCTCCCTTTACCCCAAACCCTAACTTTTCTCTCTTCTTTCTTTTTCTCCTATCTTTTCTCTTCTCTCTCTTTTTCCTTCTAACCCTAAAATCGCCCGTCCTTGCTCTTTCTCATGAAACAACCAATGTTTATCCATCTGTTTTTGCACATGTGAGATTTTTCTGAAGGAGTGAAAAACACTTAGAAAGGGGGAGGATTGAATAAGGGTTGTTTCTTTTTGGAAAATAAAAATAATGAACACAATTATTTTTATCTTAGTTCGTTTGAACTCAAACTACCTCCAGTCCACCCTCACAGGTGATTTACCTACACTGAGGATTTAATCCACTAATCAAAAACTGATTACAATGGTTCTCCACTTAGATCAACCTCTAAGTCTTCTTGGGTCTACAGATCACAACTTGATCACTCGCGGAATTTCTTTAACAAAGATTTAATCAACAATACAGAGATAATAATGCTTCTAAAAAGCTGTAATCACTAAGTGATTTTTCTCTTAAGTTTATGATTTAGAACTCACTAAATATACAAAAGTATGTGAGCTTGAAGATGAAGATTGCTTGCTTTGTTCAAGAGCTTTTTGCGTGAGGAAAATTTAGAGTGTGTTGTAAGTTGTAACGTAAGCTCTAGCCTTTTTCTTGGGTTGACAAGTTCCTTTTATAGGCGTGAGAATGTGATCGTTGAACAGTTCTGCATTTAATGTTTTGTGTGTACAGTACATGCTGCATTTAATGTTACATGCTTTTGTCAACTACCTCGAGCCTTGCTTCAACTGCTTTTTCTGACTTTGCCTTTTGTAGCCATGCTTCTAACGTTCCTTTTGTCAGACAGACAGACTAGCCTTTCTAGCTTTTCATCATTTGCTTTCTTCTGGAATTAGACTTTGTGATTTGCTTTGTTCATCAGAGTTTCCAGCGTTTGGTGCAAGTTAGAACTTTAGCGCTTCAGATTATGGAAGTTCCTTATAGCGTGATACCTTTAGAGCTTCAGAGTTTGCTTCTAATAGTCATGATCTGATAACTTCAAGACCATGTTCTGATGTCTTCAAGACCATGTTCTAATGTAGCCATCTAGAACATGTGGGTCAGAGCATCTGAAAGATAAGATATTGCATACTCTTTTACACTTTTCCTGAAATAGAAAATGTAACTTATTAGAGTACCACATTGTCTTATACAAAATTCATTTCTAATGTTATCATCAAAACTAGAAAATATGATCAGAATATTTCATGTTCTAACATTTTCGTTTTTGTTTTCTGAAAATTGTTAAGTTGAATAATCGGTGGTTATGATTGTACGAATTGAACCGTTTTCTTCAAGAATTTGGAACGCGATATTTGAGTTTGAGGAAGAGTGGGGTCAATAGTGTTTTCATGAGTGGCCTGCTTGATTTGCATTCCTTTGATACTGAGCTTTACCTGAGGTTTGGTGTGTGTTTGTATTTTTCTTTTTGTGTATTAGGCAATTTTCATCTCATTTATGTATTCTTCCAAAGGCTTGTGAATGTATATCTCATTCTTCCAAAGAGCTGTTGCTTATTTCAATTTCTTGTATGATTGAAAAACAATTGTTTTTGTTTGTTGGCACTGTTGATTTTGTAGGTCAAAAAAATATAGATGAGGTGTTTGATGAAATCTCTACAAATGATAAACCTTTGGCTCGAGAGTTTGAATGGATCCATCAAACAGTATGTACTATGTAGTATTAGTTATCAACTACTTAAGAACTTTTATGTTGGATATGTTTTTATACTGCTGCAACATATTGATGATGTATTGTTTGTGATGAGTGCAACTAGCTAACTTGAACCTTAAAGAAACTCCACTGCTCAGAACTTTCAATTGAATTAATGAGAAATCCTCCAGCAACCGGGAAAGAATATTCTGAACTCATACACGAGTTTATGACTGCATTGAAGCAAACTTACAGCAAAAAATTCCTAATTCAGGTATCAAGCAATACGATAAAGCATGAAATTATTTCTTGACTTAAATGATTGTACTCTACTGATTCAAACTTTTTTGGTTTATGTATCTGTTACGCGGATATCTATATTAGATATTGAATTCATGTACTTTTTTATAACAATGCTCAAAACTCGTACCAATTTTATGTCTGACATTAAGTATAAGCCATCTTTATTCATAATATTGTTTTATTTAGTATTTATGGCGAAATAATGAGGTTATTTGTAAGCCAAATAACAATGAGTCATGAACATATAAGTCAAGACTATGCATAATTAATGGTTAGTTAAAGTTGTTATAGTAGTTAGAGGATTTACTATGATAGAAACTAGGATATGATAACTACCAATGAGGATCACCCTTATTATGTAAAGGATTGTAATTTGCATTTTAATACATGAAAAATTCTATTTTTCTTAGCTATTTTCCAAGTTCATAGTTATTATTTATAACAATATGTTTTTTTTATAAGTAAAATGTGTTATTGTGAGTACAAGACTTCTATATTACATTGTTAGTACACCTTGTTGGGATTTAAATTTCAATGATGTATGAACTATCTAAGTTATTATATTTTTGCCTCGAAATAGAAACTAAAGTATAATATTTTGTATAAAAAAAACAAGTATCATATATAGTGTAAAAAAACTCAAGTATTAGAGTAATTTTATCATTTTAGGTAGATTGAAAGTAATGGGCTCATAAAAAGAACAGCTTGCGAATAATGCAGTTTTGAGACAGGTTGTGCTCAACTATAAGTCACCAAAGCTCTAGTTTTAGATTCAACAAAAAAAAATTATTACTCTTTATGTTACAAAATCAGTGACCTAATAGTATAATATCTAATACAAATTGCAAAAATTATAGAAATGAAATAAAGAAAAGAAGTATTTTTTGACTAAAATATCATAAATATATATTGATGTATTCACCTTTATTATAAATGCAAAGTATAGGATATTAAATTTAAAAAAAAAAAAGTATTAATTAGAAGATATAATTAAAAACATAATAACTATTTTGTTGAAAAAATGAATTATTTTAGAATAACTTTTTTCAAGTAAATATATCAACTTGAAACAGATAAAGTATTAATTTTATAAAGAACAAAATGTCACATATGTGGATAGTTAAAAAAAAATAGATTAGTTAATTTATAAATAATCAATTATAAATTTTTTAAGAAATATATAATTATAGTAAACTATATTTAACAATTTAAATATTATAATTAATTGACAGTATAAAAACAAAACTTTGTACATATTTGGATGAAAAAATTAATTTTTTTAGAGAATATAATTAAGATAGTAATACAAATTCTATTTAGATTTCATTGCTCGAATTACAGATTTGAATAATTTTTAAAATGAAATTATTTTATAAAGTAGTATTTGAAAGTTACGTTTATAAAATTTTATATATCATCTAAAACAAAATAATTTAAATTTTCTATCTTATTCTATTCTATGTAACTATCAAATTAATCTTTATAATTCTTAAATTACCTGATGAATCATTTAAGTTATTTTAATTGTAACAAGCTAGTCCTTTATGTTTTTTTCGTTATATGTGGATCCTTTGTATTAACTAACGTCTGTACCGTTGACTTTTTTCTACTTTATATTGTTCTATTAATTTTATTTTAACTTCTAAAATTCATATTAAATTTTTTTTTTCAAAAAATTATGGTAAATTCCTAAAAATATTCCTTCTCAATTTCCACTTCGTGTAATTTTATGAGAATTTTATTTTCTGTTTTACTATTTTTCTTTAATTTTTTCTTTTGCATGCATTTTAATTAGTTTAAAAATACTTTTATGCACTAAAAAATTCTGAAAATTTTATTATATGATTTTATGATGGTCTTTGACCTATGTTAAATGACATATTAGTACCATTAGTGTTACTTCAGCGTTTTTGGAAAGGATTTGGAAAAAAAATCAACGATGCAGACGTTACTTAACATAAAGGACCCACATGTAACAAAAAATATATAAAGGACTAACTTATTACAATTAAATAACTTAGAGGACCCTAAAGGTAATTTAGCCTTCTTTTCAAATGAACAAACAAATGTCTATATGTTTAAAATATGTACACATTAGTCTCTATCTTGTTTCTATATTGACATGTTGCTTTAGAAAAAAACTAACCAATCATTACACACACCACCATGAGATGTAACTTAATAATAGCAAGAGTGCAAGAAAATAGTTTATTAATTATTGAGTAGAGCTAAGAAAAAGCAAGGTGGCATTATTCTTGTTCCGTACTTTGTCGGTGTTGACATATATCAAATAATCAATTTTTGCAACCCTAACTTTTCTGTCCTTTTTCCTTAGAAAAATACAAATAATTATTATTTTTAACTTTATATATTATATTGTTTTAAGGGTTAAATAAGTTTTTCGTTTCTATAAATTAATCAACATTTAATTTTAGTCTTTAAAAAATTTTCCTTTTATAAATAGTTTTTCTAAAAAAAAATTGATGCATTTTTAGTCCTACTACTTTTTAAAATTTTTAAATTTGTTAATTACCCTTTAATTTTTAAATTTTTGAATAATTTTTTTATACATGTTTAGAAAACTAAACTGTAAAATATTTATTTACCCAATTTTAACATTTTTTTAGAATGACATGAATTAAATATGAATTTTTTAAACTTAAAAAAAACACTCGACTTAAAAATATTTAATGAAAAATCTCGACTTAATTAAATTTTGAGTTCATTTTATTTAAAAAAAAAAAACTTTTAAAAACGTTCTTAACATGTATCTAAAAGAATCATTCAAAAATACACATTGATTTAACAGTAAGAACTAAAACTACATATATAATAATTTATTTTTATAAAAACCAAAAACAAAATTTTCTATTTTTTAATACGAAAAATATATTTAACCCTTGTTTTATTATATATGTACTAGTGAAAAAAACTAGACAAGTGATACGTGGGGTGTACTTAATAAACAGGACATAAACAGAAGATACATTACGGCCATATAGGGTTTAGGGACACTTGGTAGGGAAGGTTCCTACAAAACAGTTATTTGTGCCTTAAACATTGCTTCTTGCTACCTTATGAGGGCTCCATAGAGATGATTTTGTACTCCAAATTCAATGTACCTTTTAGGGAACTTAATTAAATATACCATTTGGACAGAGTTTTTTTTTTTTTGTTTATTGGTTTGTCTAAATTTGAATTGTATTGTCATTTGAGCATGTTCACTTGTTCCTTTATTGCATTTTGCTCTAGTGAGCATGTTCTCTTGGTAGGTTTTTTAGTTTTTAAATAGAGATTGTGGTTTTTATTAATTAACCATGCATTATAGCTCATAATTATTAATCTGTTGGATTTATTTAATAAGAAAAAGATTCAGTTGTTAATTTGTTGGATTTTTCCATAAAAGGTTGTATTTTGATAAAGAATTTGTTGGAGTTGTTTACTAAATATATGAAAATTTCTTTAGCCACCTCCCTATGGGGTCACCCCCAGCGAAAATCCCAAATTACTCCTGCTTCGGAAATGAACTTCCGAAGCGCTTTTTTTTAAAAAAAATTTCCACAATTCGGAAGTGCATTTCCGAAGTCAAAAAAATTCAAAATCCGTGCATATTTTCGGAAGTTCATTTCCGAAACTGTTGCTGCATATACAAATTTCCCTCCTTCACTATTTCATCATTTTTCTCCAAAACTTCTCAAACCCCTCTCTAAAACCCAATCAATCTCCATCCATTTTTCGCCCTAAAATCAAGTTTCAAACCGTTGATCACGTTAAAGGGAGCATAGAAAGCATCAATTTCAGGTAAACATCACTCATTTCATCCCCTATTTCACTACATTGATTCAACAAATTTATGCTGAAAACTGATATGGTTCGGAAGTTCATTTCCGAAATATATTACCTAACATATTTTGGAAATGAACTTCCGAAAATAGGCCTGGCAGTAAAAAAAAAAAGTTTTGGCCAACTTTTGATAATTTTTTCATTTGTTAGGTATGGTGCATCCGGACAACATTGTGCAAGACGATGGAGGCATAGTTCCGGAAATTGTCAACGTTAATAACGATCCGGTTATTGACGTTACTCCTATGATCGATGCGGTCGATGTTCGGCAACATTTTACAAATGATCGGAGCTTCGGTAGTCGCGAACAATTGATTGATTGGGTTCGGAAGGAAGCTCACAAACATGGATTTGGAATTGTTATTTTAAGGTCGGACAACGGAAATAGTAGGCGGAAAGCTTTCGTTGTTTTGAATTGCGAACGGGGTGGTAGTTATGTACAATCAAACCGGGTGCTAAAACACGAGGACACGGGATCGAGGAAGTGCGGGTGTCTGTTTAAGTTGCGTGCTACTCGGAGGGTTGATGATTTGTGGCGGTTAACCGTAATTTGTGGAATTCATAATCATGCCTTGGATGTCAAGTTACACGGGCATCCAATAGCGTGTCGTTTGTCCCGCGAAGAGAGGAATGTGATATCGGACCTAACGATAGTCAAAGTGGCGCCTCGCAACATACTTGCCGATTTGAAGCGTAAGAATCCGGATAGCGTTTCAAATATCAAGCAAGTTTACAATGAACGACACAATCTCAAAGTATTGAATATGGGCCCTCGGTCGGAAATGCAACAACTTTTGAAACTACTAGACGATAACAAATATGTTTCAAGCTTCCGAACCTCCGAGGATAAAGTTACGGTGCGTGATATTTTTTGGACTCATCCCGAAAGTATCAAATTATTCAACACATTTCCAACCGTTCTAGTCATGGATTCGACGTACAAGACAAACAAATATAGGCTTCCTCTTCTAGAGATCGTCGGTGTGACCTCGACGGACAAGACTTATTCGGTGGGGTTTGCTTTTTTGGAGTGTGAAAAAGAAGACAACTTTACGTGGGCCTTGGGAATTTGCAAGTCTTTGTTAGTTGATCAAGACGTTATGCCAAACGTCATTGTCACCGATCGGGACAATGCTTTGATGAATGCAGTCGATACCGTCTTCCCGACATCTATCGCTTTACTTTGCCGGTATCACATAACTTGCAACGTGAGAAGCAAGTTGAAACCCGCGGTTAGGACAAAAGATAGGCCGGATGAAAATGGTAAAGTTGTCAAAGCCGGTGTTGTGGTTGATAGGATAATGGCGGCATGGAGGGGAATTTTGGATGCATATTCCGAAGAGGATTATACCGAGAAATTGGTACACTTTAGGTCTTTGTGTGGTTCCATTAAGACTTTTTGTCATTACGTCGAATCCACCATTCTTGACAAAGTTAGAGAAAAAGTCGTGTGCGCTTGGACAAATCGGGTTAGACATCTTGGTTGCACCACGACTAACCGAGTTGAATCCGCACATGCGGTCTTCAAGAGGTGGTTGGGTGATAGCAAGGGAGATTTGTGTCGCGGATGGGACACCGTGAACCAAATGCTTGAAAATCAACACAATGAAATTCAAACATCGTTCGGTCGGAGCAAGACGGTTATGGAACACCGGTATAAGGGCCAAATTCTATTCTCCCAATTGATTTACAACATATCTCGAACGGGTTTGAATTTTTTGTTTCATGAAGCTAAGCGGTCGGAGACCACGGGGACGGATAGTTCATTATGTGGGTGCACCATTAGAACTACATACGGCCTTTCGTGTGCTTGTATACTTGCAAAAAAGAAAAATTTGAATTCACCCATACGCATGGATGAGGTAGCCGACCATTGGAAGAAACTTCGTTTTGATGATTTTGACCCGCCGAAAGAAAATGACTCCAAAATCACCATCTCCGACGAGTTGGAAGTGATAATGGAGAAGTTTGCTAAAGCGGACGACACAACAAAAATGCACATAAAAGAACAATTGCGAAAGATCGCATTTCCAGAGACCACCGATTTGAAACCGCCATCTCAACCGGTTAAAACGAAAGGTGCACCGAAAAAGTCCAAAATTACACAAGATGACACGTCAACAAAACGATCTCCTTCCTACTTTGAACATGTTGATGCATCGTTCCCGGAAATTCACGAGACACCGAAGTCTAAGTGTAGTGGTAACAAAGGAGCCTGTATTTCGAAGCCACCTCGTACACCGCCGATCAAAAAATCACCAATTGTCTACATTGATGAGATGCCACTTTTTATGCACAAATATATCGATAACATCGTTGATGTTGGAGGCGACGACAATTGTGGATATCGGGCCGTTGCGGGTTTGCTCGGTAAAGGGGAAAATAATCACACTTTAGTCCGACGGGAACTCATTGCGGAGTTGACTTCGTATCGGGACATCTACGGCCGACTATATGAAAATCAAGAAAAGTTTGCAAAAATTCATGATGCACTTGTTCCATCACTTACCGGTATCGCTCTGGTTTCGAAGTGGATGTCATTCCCCGATATGGGTCATCTAATAGCAAGTGCGTATGATATGGTGTGTATCGATTTGACGAGGTTTGGACTAAGTGAGACTTTCTTTCCACTTCATAGTCGACCGCCGTTGGACGCGTCGGGCCGCATCATATGCATCGGGTATCTACGATCGCGGCACTTCGTTCAAGTGTTTTTGAAACCGGGTTGTCCTATACCGGCTACTTCTTGTCAATGGACGGCACATCGTTCAAATGAGGCGGAGACTTGGCCGGATCCGTTCGTTTCGAGGATGGCGGAGTTTGAAGAAATGATGAGCAAAGAGCGCGAGCAAAATAGAGAGCGGTCTAAGAACGTGCCTATTTTGGACTTAGGATCCACCGATTGGTTCGGTGAATTTTAGCTCGTTCCGGATCGTTTTTGTTTGTAACGATCATTTTTTGTATGTATTGTTGTTTATCATGTAAAATCGGACCGATTCAATACATATATAATATAAGTATGTTTTATGTCATCTTTGTGTAATTTATGCCTATTTTGAATGCTTTTGGTATTGGTAACACAAAACTGAATGCAATGCACAAAATTTGAAATTTGCCTCTGTTTCTGCATAATTCGGAAATGAACTTCCGAAATATACATGTCTGGAGCCTATTTTCGGAAGTTCATTTCCGAAATGTCCCCTGATGCAGGATAAGATTTGTTGGGTCATCAATGCTCCAATAAGTCTATAAATACCACACACTCTTCTTCATCCTCTTCACACCACAAAACACAAATGACACAAACCTACCCCCATTTAACATTCGTCTACTTTGAAACCGGCTACCCGATGCCGTTCCAATTTCGCTTCTCGCGCGACACGCCGTTTGCGGAGTTGATACCGTCGCTCAACACGCTTTTGCGCTATCCCGAGAATCGAAAGGTTGTCAAGCTCGAGTACCGCTCGCCATCGCTTAACGACGAGGGAGGCATTAAGTTCACACCTTTTGAGATCAAGAACGAAGAATATTTAGCGGTTTTGTGGACAACGTTCGACCGATTTTCTTCGAAAGGCCCGATCGAGTTGGACGCGAAACTTCAAAGATCGGCGGACGACGTAATCAAAATGTTGACTCATCCCCACTTACCCGTGTTCAACAATATGTAACTTTAATTTTCAGTAATATTATCGTTGTAATCTTCACCCGATTAAATAAAGCGAATCGTTGTTGTTTTCCATTTTTCTTCTGTCTAGACATAAATTCGGAAGTTCATTTCCGAATTCCTCCAGGGGGGTGCGTTCGGAGATGAACTTCCGAAACACCACATTTTCTAAAAATGTAACTTTATTTCGGAGATGCATCTCCGAAATCAATATTTTATATTAAAAAAAACACGTTTTTCGGAGATACATTTCCGAAAACACCTTTTTTTCAAAAAAAAGTTGCTTTTCGGAAATGAACTTCCGAAACAAGGGGTAGTGTTGTAAATTCACCAGGGGTGGGCTGGAAGGTTAGGAGGTGGGTGAAGAAATTTTCAAATATATTATTTAATTGCATATAATTAATATTTTAAATATAATATATTTTAGTTTTAGTCTTTATAATTCTTGATTTATTTTAGTCTTTACATATATTTGAAAGGACAAATCAAGAAAATTAAAAAGATTAAAACCTAAAAATGTATATTTATATTGACAAATACATATTTAAATTTATATCTAAATTAAATTTTAATTGAAATTTTAACCTTTATAAAATAATTTTAAATGATTTACGCATTAGATTTTAAATGATATGACATACCAACTGATGAATTAGAATCACAAGCTCAATTATTTACAAGTCATTATTTAAATTTTAAAAATCAACAATTTCTAAAATTTAAACTAACATTTTTAAGATTAATTATTGCACATTATTGGATGAAAGAAGGACTAAAACGGGCGGATTTTAAAATGGGAGTATCATCCAAGCGCTTGGGCTCGAGTGGCAAACGAGTCTCCGCAAAGGACGATATTCGGGGAATACCGAGTTCGATTCCTTGCAGAAACAACGCTTGGTCAGTGCACGTGCCTCCGTAGCACGAGCCAAATTAGTCGATCTACTATGTAGGTCGAAAACTGGTGCGAAAGCCAAAAAAAAAGGAATTCAAAATTGAAATTATAGTTTAAAATTGGTCTAAATCAAGGGGACCCCCTAGCTCCCCTCCTTTTCCTAGTTGTGGCCAAAGATTTAAGTGTTTTGATTAGTTGGGTAGTTGAGTTGGGTCTTCTTACTAGTTTTAGGATATGAGCCTCTGATTTGGTGGTTTTTCATCTTCAATATAAAGATGATACTATTATCTTAGAAGATCTATTAACGGATCTATTTCTAGGCTTAAAGGGGATTGAGGATGATTTGGCATGTCGTGGTTTGGTCGATTTGAAAATCCCAGAATGATTATTTTTTCTGGTTCATCGGTGACACCAAAAGACGTGGAAGACATGAGTATCATCCTAGCTTGGAAATTGTATCTTGGTAGGTATGTGAAAAACTCTTGTGCCTTCTCGGCCTGGCTTGAGAACCCTGTCCCATTTTTTAACTAATAGTGGTTTGAGTGGCTTCGGGCTCCCTTGGGTGTGTTCTTGTGGTGTCTTTTGTGGCTTCGTTGTTGTTGTTGCAGGTATCTTGGATTGGAGTGTTTTAGCTTTGTCTGAATTTTGGTTTGTGTGCCTTTTCATTTTGGTTTTGTGGAGAGTGCTCTCATAGTTTGATGGTTGGGTTTGTTGTAGTTGGTTGCTTTGTTTTTTTTTCTGTGGGTTTTGCTCCCAGATTTGGTACTCCTTGTGCTTGCTTTCCGGGTTCTATTTTCTATTTTCCTTTTAAAAAATGGGTTTTGAGCTAGCTTCTGGCCTCCGGGTAAATTTTTCTAAGAGTAGCCTAATAGATGTTAGTGTGGACTCTGTCTTTTCGAATTACGCTGTTGACTTTATTCATTGTAAAATTTAGACCATTCTTTTTAAATATATGGAGCTTCCTGATAGGCTATTTTGAGGCGTGACGTTACTTGGGACCCCTTGCTAATTTGTTATCTAATAGGCTTAGTTCTTGAAAGCACATGTATGATAGCATGGGAGCGGATGGTTTTGTTTAGTTTTATGTTTAATGATATCTCTTTTCTTCCTTTCTTTTATGAAAAATTCATGTAAAGGTTTGAAGAGTTCATATTTAAAGAAGGTTTTTGTGGGGAGGTGTTACGGGAGATTCTAAATCTCTTGGGTTAGTTGGGCCAATGTCTGTAAGCCTAAGAGTAAAGGTGGCTTGGAGGTAAGAGATCTTTGTTAGCTCTTATAATTAGGTGAATATGGCATCTTATCCTTAGTGCCTCTGGTTTTTAGAGAGACATTATTGTTGCCCATTATGGTGCCTATATTGTATCTTCTTTACAGGGTGGTAGAGATTTGAGCCTTCATAATTCCTACTATTGGTAGAAATGGATTTACCTTCTTAACTCTAAGCAAGAAGACCTTTCTGACTTATTTTTATACTGACCCTTAGGTTAGGAGTATACCTCTTACGGATAAGTTCCCTAAACTATTTACAATCACTTATGATCCTAATAGGGGTGTGGGAGAGGTAGGAAGATAAGTGTATGAAACCCTCACTTGGGACTTCTAGTGGAGGATGTATTTCTTTGTTCATGAGGAACCTGCTCTTGTTGAATTCCTCTCGGTTATTCAAGGGTGTTTTTTTCCTTGACAAAGATAAGTGGATTTGGAAGCTTACGAAGGATGATACTTTCTATTTGGCACCTGCTAAGGTGATTGTTTTCGCTTGGAACCTTCTCCTTGATAGGTGCGCTTATAAAGATAACTTATTCAAGAGAAAAGTGATAGTGGATTTTGGTCTTACCATGTGTCCTTTTTGTGGTGGCTTTGTTGAGTCGGTTTATCATTTGTTTGTGACATGTAACTTAGCTAGTAGTGTCTAGTATATGATTTTCTATTGTTGGGGGTAAAAAGCTATTCTTCCTAGAAATATTAGTTTTCTCTTTGAGATTTTTCTTAGGTGGCAGGGCAATTCTATGGAGTTTTATGACATGTTGTGGTCCGAGCCATTTGGAGGGTCCGAAATGATATTGTGTTTCTGGGTTCTCCAACAAATGTGAAATATGTGGAGGTAGTAGTATTTTTTGACTTGGAAATGAGTTTTTGGTAGATCAATGGAGAATTCTCGCACCTTCACATAATGGCTTCAGAACTCTATCCTTTAGATTGATCAATAGCAGATTGAGATTTTGATTAGAATGAGAATGTGTGTTCCTTCCTCTCTTGGTGTGGTCTTTGATCTAATATTGATTGTCTAACTGGCTTGAGCTCTAACCTTTTTTTTTTACCGGTTGAGTTCTAACTTGATCCTTTATTGAAGCGTAGTTCTTAGAAGACGATTTTTATGGAGTTGACTTGAGATATCATGATTGTTTTTTTCCTTGTAGTTTCTTCTTCTCTTTGTATTTGTTTTGATTTCTTTGTTGTCGATTTTGGTACATTTGTGTCAATCATCTATGCATTTGAACTTTATTTAGATTTTTTACACTTTATTACTAATATATTATTTTTCTTTTAAAAATATAAAATAAATATTATCAAATCTAACTATAGAGCTTTATCGTGTATCTATAATGGTTTTTTTAACCCTATTGCTAAGATATGGTTGATTAGAATCTTGAATAAATTCTTTCTTATATAAAATAACAAAAGAAAAATACTTGAGTATGGTTGTTGCTATGATAAAAAGGTATTATATCCAATTGGATGCATTTGCTTTATGATATATTCGTATATGGTGTCACATTGCTAAACTTTATTACTATCACACCATCACACACACCAGCACATTCACAGAAAATTACTTGCCTAAGACATATCACATACAAATCTAGTCTTTATCTTTAAAGTTGCTTGAGCAAGGGAACATAATTTGATTGATTAAACCCCACATTTTAATGGTGCTTGTTAAAGTTGGACCCACTAGGAGAAAATATTGTGGCTATATATTCTTTTCTAAGTGGTTAATATAAAACAAAGCACTTGGAGTTTTCCTTGAAGATATAGTTGAATTGAATCACCTGGATGGTGACCTTAGTGTCTCTATCTTCAAACTTCCAACACCAACGTCTCTCTTTAATTTTATTCTATGTGCTTTTCTAGGTCTAAATGATGCACGAGAACTTGATAAAGAAAAGCTTTATGAACTTTTTTTTTTTCATAGTTAGCATCTTCATTTAAATGCTATTTATATTTCTATTTGTGCTATAGCTATTATTTAAATTTAATACATTTTAATTTTTTTTTAGTGAATGAAGTAGTTCAATTAATATGTGATTGCACATTATGTGATATTATGTGATTGTTGAGTTAAATAATTGTAAACTTGATATTTATAAATCTAACGACTTTTTAAAAGTTAGCATACATTTGGGTTATAATGTTGAATTTTTTATTCAAATAACTAATATTTTCAACTAAATTTCTAAAGTAATCATGATTTTCATCTATTTCTCAAACTAATCCACTTTCAATCAAAAAAAAAAATTAACTAAGAGGTGTTACTAATTGAATTGACAACTGCATGTGGTGTAGTCAATCCAATTGACGACTGCATGCATTTTATAAGATGTGTTGCCAATTGAATTGGCGACAGAGTACAAGACGTAAGTGGTGATACCTCTCATTTTTAAAATGGAGGCGTCAATTCAATTGGTGGCACCTCTTATGAAATGCATGTAGTCGCCAATTGAATTACCTACACCACATGCAGTCGCCAATTCAATTAGCGACACCTCTAACTTTTACAATGTTAGCACCAATTCAATTGGAAACAGCTCTGCATTCTGAATTTTTTTGTTTGAAACTGGATTACCTTGAGAAACAAATCCAAGAACTCTTAAAAAATATAGGTTGTAACCATTCGAGCCTGGGATTTTCTCCCTATCCCTATTCCACATAACCTCTTTAATTTCCTCATGCAAGAAAGGAGTTTCAAGCATTTTAGTCTCTTAACTAGAAAGATAATTGAATAACACTCCTTCTAATTTGGGCCTCACATAATTTTTTTCTTAAATCTTTGCTCAAAATGATTCTTCACTCCAGACTTAATCTCTTCACCTTGGTCAACTCCCCCTTGTAGTATTAAGATCCATAATCATGTTTCTTCTAAATTTATTCTTCATTGAATTGTGTAAGAACTTGGAGTTGGAATCCCCCTCTCTAATCCACTTGCTTCTTGTTTAATGTCTGAGAAGACTCTCCATAGTTTTCATAGACTTCCTCACCATTCTAGAAGCCAAAATTCTACCCTCCATGTGTTTCACACAGTCCTCCACTGATTTCTTAGCTACTAATGAATACAACTCATTAATATTCTTTAGTGCTTTATTAATCTATAGATCTTGAATTTGAAAAACGCTTCTCGTGACTTTTTTGATATTTTATTTACATGGACGGTATCTATTTCATCAATGACCATTTACTTGCATGCAACTAAGGCCATAACTTTGACCTGAGTGGCAATGATTGGAAGATTTTCTCATGGCTATACCTTAACTCGGAGGGGCCTTAGAGCTAAATATTTAGTGAGTTTTGTGTGTTACCTTGGTGATAGATCATTCCTCGCGGTTGAGTTGCAGGGTTTAACATTGGTTATAGAGAATATTGTTCATCATCATGGTTGGAAAAACTTTTTGAATAAAGGATAATTTGCTTGTATTTTCTTTTGTGATATAAGTATGAGTTAGAAGTCTCAAATTGTTTAGAAAAGTAAAGGTTGGACGTTTTTTAAATTAAAGAACTCGTATATTTAATACCTTAAGATTTTAAGTGAAGATGTAGCATCTCTCTCACTTGCATGTTTGATCTTTACCAACATATATGCTTTCCTCATGGCCCACGACTGATTGGAGAGTCAATGGTTCAACTAAGGACGAAATCCTTGTGTCGAAAGTCTTTATATCAAGGTGGTGGTCATGCAACGTGTGATGTTGGAGTGCTTGTGATAAATTACTGGTATCAATGGTGGTACAAGTGTATCTAACATAAAGAGCTTCCACTCAGGAGGAAACATATAAGTGGTCGAGCTCAAACTTGATTGAAAGATTATTGTGGTACATATGTGATTTAGAAGTCTCACAATAGTTATAAAAGTGGACGTTGAATATGTTATAAGTGAGAAGATCTATATACTTAATTTCTTAAGATTTTAGTTGGAGATGTAGAGACTCTCTCTCTGGCTTGTGTGGTGTCTCTTGACCCATTATGATATCTCCATTATAACCTATCATTTTCCTAAACTTCAGTAATAATAGTTTAGTTTCTTGAAAACTAAGAAATAAGTGAAACAATTGCCTTTGATTTTGGCTTGAACTTACTTATTTTCCCCATATAGAGAGAATTTGTTGTCTAGATAAACTAACTAACCATGGTCAATCTATCAATGAGCTGGTATGGTGAACTCTTCCTCTATTCATCTAAATTAAAATAACTTTTTTCCAAGAACGTTTTAGACTTCTCATTTTTAGTTTCTCTTAAATTTTAAATTTTCCTAATTATGTCTTTTATTTTCTCAGCTTATTTCAATATACTTAATTTTTTTTATTTAAAAGAATTTAGATCATATCCATCAATATTTGTAAGTGTTGTTATTACTCATAATGAATAAAATATTTTAAAATTATCATAAATATTTAAATTTTATCATAACTTACTTTTAAAATTACATGTAAGAATAGTAATTAGCTGGGGAAAATCGAGTTTTACTTAAATATGCCAAACTAGATTTTAAAATATATATATATATATATATATATATATATATATATATATATATATATATATATATATATATATATATATATATATATATATATATATATATATGTTTGAGTCTGACCTATTATATATCAAATACTTTTTTTTTTATCATGAACTAATATGTTTAAAAATCTATTTTGTGTTAAGCCTTTTGAAAATAATATGTGACATACTTTTAAAAGGAATAATAAGATAATATAATATTTTGTGTTCAGATTTTATTTTATTATTGTTAGAAAAAAATTCTATATTATATATTTATTACTTAAATATAGGCCGGTCTAATTAATCTAATTTTTTTTATAAAAAAAGTTTTGAACTGGTCTATTTAAACAAATAGGATTTGTAAAGAGATTGTACTTACGTTTTTATTAAATGAGCTGAGTCTACACTAGATCTTAGGTCAATATTAAACGGTCGGTCTAATTTATTTTCACCTTGATCGATTGTGATTTACTAACCATTTTAACCACTTCACACTAATAATGTATGAAAATTAAACCCTATTTAAAATAAGCATTGTTTTAGATAAATAATATTAATGAGCAAAGATCTATTTTAGTCATGAAATCATCACAATTCCTAATTTAATCTTTGAAAAAGAAAAATAAAGCGACTTTTTCTTTTTGAAAAAAAAAAAGTGAGACAATTTGATTTTTATCTTCTTTCATTTTATTTAATTATTGAAAATAGAAATGTTCAAATCTAAACCAATCCAAATAAAAATTGTAAACTGATTTTAAAAAATTGAAAGAAAAAATAAATAATTTTGTATGTGTTCGAACTCTCTTTTATAAAAACCGCTCATATCAAAACAAATTTTAGATGATTTTTCAAAACTGATCTAATCAAATCGCATGCATATATTTTAATACTTAATTTTTTTTTATAATATGATATATTATATTAATTTATTAAATTTCTATATTTAATTGATTTTATTATTATTTTTAAAATGACAGATTGTTAGTAGTTAATTTTTAGTATATATCAGCTTAATCTAAATTCAAGGTTGTCATGATAGCAACCTTAGACACAACCCTAACCCTAATGCTTATGTGACATGATTTTAGAATTTTCAATTTTTATACACCACTGAATGTTATTAAAACCATTTTTCTTGCCACTATTTTTGTAGCAAGATTATTTAACAATCTTTCTAGCAATACCTATTAGAACAAGATTTGGTTCTGCAATGTATCTCTGAGTTTTGATGATAACAATGAGTATCTTTGCATGAACAACTTTGGTACTCTAACGTTTGTTGCTTTGAACTCTTAACAACCAGGTTCTAATATCAACCGAAGGTGTGAAAAACACTAGAAAGGGGGGTTTGAATAGAGTTTTTAACAACAAAGCTTTTATCAAAACAACTCCCCTATTTAAAACAATAAATACTTTACTCTTGATAATAACAATAGATTACAAGAAGTAAAGAACAAGGTATGTTTATACTAGTTCACTTGAAAAATATCAAGCTAATCTAGTCCACCCGTCAAGGTGATTTCACCTCTCTCAAATGAGGTCTTAATCCACTATAACCAAACTGATTACAATTGCATGGGCTAACTGCAATGACTAACACAATACAATGCACAAGCTACCTGCAAGTGACTAACAACAACCTTTATGACACAATAGTCCTTAACTTCTCAAGAAATTTTGACCACTAGTCTCTTGAGGAACAAACTCTAAGAAACACTAATATTAGACTTCTTAAGAAATTCTGACCAACTGATCAGAATGTAAAGAAGTTCTAGTGGTCTGGAGGTAGAAACAATTTTCTTAGCTTTGAAAAAGGTTTTTTGTAAACTTGTCTTTTTGACATGCTTCACAAAGAGCGTAAGAAGAAAACTTCAGATTGGGAAAGCCTCTGACTAATCCAAGCTTATTTAGATGAGAAAATTTTCTCATACTAACACGGCCTAGACGTCTATGTCAAACTCATTGCTCTTCATTGAGAGACAGAACTGAACCAATTCATAAATAATGATGTTTTGGATCTTGTTCAGAAACCTAAAGGTGCCCACGTCATTCGAACCAGATGGGTGTTTAGAAACAAACTTAGTGAAAAAGGTGAAGTTGTCAGAAACAAGGCACAAATGTTCACACAAGGTTATAGTCAACAAGAAGGAATAGACTATACAAAAAATTTTGCTCCAGTCACCAGGTTAGAAGCAATTCGTTTGCTTATTTCCTTTTCTGTTAATCATAATATCACCCTGTATCAAATGGATGTTAAAAGTGCATTTCTGAATGGTTATATATCCAAAGAAGTATATGTCAAACAACCTTCAGGATTTGAAAGCTCTAAGAAACCAGATGTTGTTTATAAACTTAAGAAATCACTCTATGGTCTGAAATAAGCTCCCTGAGCTTGGTATGACAGATTGAGTAGTTTTCTTTTAGAAAAAAATTCACCAGAGGAATGGTTGACACCACACTCTTCTATAAAACCTTCAACAATAACATGCTTATAGTTCAAGTTTATGTTGATGATATTATTTTTGGTTTTGTTAATCCCTCCCTTTGCAGGGAATTTTCTAAGATGATGCAGGCTGAGTTTGAAATGAGTATGATGGGAGAATTTAAATTCTTTCTGGGAATTCAAATTAATCAAAGACCAGAAGCTACTTACATTCATCAGAGCAAGTACACTAAATAACTTCTAAAAAAGTTCAACATGGTTGGTTGCAAGTTAGCAAAGACTCCAATGCATCCAACATGCATTACGGAAAATAAGAGGTAAGTGGAAAGGTATGTTATAAGCAATATCGTGGTAGGATAGGTTGTGTTCTCTATCTTACTGCTTCTAGACCTGATATCTTATTCAGTTTTCATTTGTATGCGCGTTTCTAATCTGATCCTAAAGAATCTCATCTAACTGATGTAAGAGAAAACATTAGAGCATACTCTTTCTGGTTTCTGTGATGCAGATTATGCTGGAGATAGATTAGAAAGGAAGAGCACTTCTAGAAATTGTCAATTTCTGGGAAACAATCTGATCTCATGGTCAAGCAAGAGGCAATCAACAATTGTTCTTTCAACAACAGAAGCATAATACATCTCAGCTTCTCTGTGCAGCACTCAGTTGTTATGAATGAAGATTCTGTTGGAAGATAATTAAATTTATGAGAGTAACATCTCTATATTATTTAATAATACTGCTGTCGTTTTATTTTAGTCAGAACCTCAGTCATCAGAAGATGTTTCGGTTAGAAATGTCTCTGATCAGATGTAAAAATGTTTGCTTTTTCCAGACTCCGAGGATATTAAAATGTGTCACTCGGCATGATTAATTTGTGTTACCTTGGTTATGCTAATCATTAAATCTATCTAGTGTCACTCGAGCAATGTGTTTTATTTTCTTGGAATTGATTAAAATCAAAATTAAAACTATCACTTATTGCCCCTAATGATTATGCTTTTTATGTTTTCTCTCTCTTCCAAATACTCTATACACGTTCACACACAACCTCACTTTTTATTTCCACATGTCTCCATTAGAAACCCTAAACCCTTATGCTCTCAAGTGTTCATCCTCTCTTCAAAATGTTCTTCATCAAATTCTTCAATTTCTCCAACAACATCATCATGGACATTCAACATCAAGAGGTACTCAAGTTTTCTCAAGAGTTCGAGAGAAGCTTAAATCCGTCTGGGCCAGCAACCTCAATCGTTGCTCCGTCAACATCAACTGTTTCTCCTTCATTTTCAATTGTTCATGTTTCTTCATCAATTATTCATCCCAGTTCTTCAATTGCACCAATTATTGATGAAAATCACATTACAAGAAGAGAAGCACAAGTTCACTATATCACATCTCCGGAGATTTAAAGGTTCTTTGTGAATTCTTAGTTGACTTTCCAAATCTTAATGCAAACAATTATGAGTTAAGTCAAGAGTTGGATGCTCAAGGCTAGAAAAGTTACTTTGAAAGATTGTTTGGTCCAGTCTATGAAGCTCTAGTGAAATATTTTTGGAAACAAGCTGAGTATGTCAATATTCATATTGTATCTCACGTTTTGGGTTCCAAGATTGTTATTACTGAAAAGTCTATCTCAGAATTTTTGGGTATAAAATTTCTGGATGGAAAACATGTTTATAATATGGATAAGAAATCAACTTTCTTAAGGAGAACCATCCACAGTGTTATATTCAAAAAATTTACTCCTGATAAAAAGGACTACAAAGGAGTTGTTCTTCATGATAATCTGAGGATCTGGCATAACATTATTCTTGGCTACATAAACCCTAGACCTTCTTCAGATTACTTCAACGCAGATCAAAAGTACATGATGTACTACCTGATAACTCACTAGAATATGAATCTTCCCTCAATCTTTCTCTACTATTTGAGGGACACTGTCATCAAGACCAGAACCACAGATAATGAGAACAAGAAGATTCCACCCTATATTACTTTTGAAAGGCTTCTAATTGATATTTTTGTGGAGAGTGGTCTAGCCAGGTTTCTGGTCGAAGAAGAAAAATTCACAAAAGATCTAAAACCAGCAATTGGAGATCATTTCAATGTTTGCAACGGTCAAGGGCTACTAAAGCGCTTTTTTTGGGCTGCTAAAGCGCTTAAAAGCGCTGCCAAAGCCTGCGCTGCCGTACGTAACGACAACACTTTTGAAAGCGCTCTCGTAGCCCCCTATAGAAGCGCTTTTATCCAGAAAAGCGCTCTCGTATCCCCCTATAAGAGCGCTTTTTCCAGAAAGCGCTCTTGTACCCCCCTATAGCAGCGCTTTTTCATGAAGCGCTTTCGTAGGTTGCGCATTTTTTTTATTTTTTATGCTTTTTTTTATCTTAGGCAGCGCTTTTAGTTAGAAAGCGCTTTCGTAGGTGGGCCTTTAAAAGCACTGTCGTTGCTAAACGCAGTATTTTGAAGTGCAACCTGTAATTTAAGCCTTCTAGTTCGACCTGTAATTTATTTTCAACCTGTAATATTTTCGACCTGTAACATATTTTCGACCTGTAATATTTTCAACCATATGTAGGAAAATGGATAAAATTCCAATATATACCAAAATAAAATATAGGGTTAATAGTACTTCACCCCCCTGTAATGTTAGCGAATTTTGCTTTTCCCCCCTCCCTACCTTTTGGCAACGGTTTTTTCAAAAAAACCGTTGCCAAAACCTGCCTTTGGCAACGGTAGGGGGGTAAACCAAAACACGCTCATATTACAAGGGGGTAAAGTACTATTAACCCATAAAATATATATACCATGGATAAAATACCATTATATACCAAAATAAAATATATATACCATGGATAAAATACCATTATATACCAAAATAATATATATATATATATATATATATATATATATATATATATAACTAAATCATCAACAGAATATAAGCCCGAAATTCTCAAAATCCGCCGAGCGCACGGTCCTGGTCCTGCAAAGTATGAATAGAACAATACGGTCAATTAAAACAGTCCCCACAAAGTTTCAAAACAGTCCCCACAACACACAGTAATGTATTCATAAAACTTAGTTTTTCACACAATATTGTATTCATACCTATATGAATAGTCGCTGAATGTAAAAGTGACACAATTCCTCTTTGATTTCTTCCAACTTAAGCTACGTGTAAGAAGCAGCATAGAAGTCATCAAAGTACTACATAACAAAAACATAATATGCATGATTTAGTTAAATGTAATAAATTATAAGAAATTATCCTAAGTTATAAATCCATACCGTGATTGGAATCTCTAATTGATTCGTTTAAAGGATTTCTTTCATAAACCTCAAAACAAAGTATCCGCAATCTGTACTGTTTCGCTGTTGCGAACACTACATAGAAAAACAAATAAGATTTTTTAGTTGTTTTGTTTTATCAAGTAGCATAACTATTAATAGCAAAATTGTAAAAATTAATCTACCTGCACTTTGATCCAAGTAATGTTGTTTGATTTAGTCCGGGATACTTGTGCGTCTCTTTGACTACGGAACACTTGTATTGATCTAACAAAAATATAAAAGCATATATTTAGATCAATATCACAAATAATTAAATATATAAATATACACGAATATTTAGAATGATCTCACTTACGTATCAATCGTTGACTTCATAGCCGAATAATTTGTCCACTCACCATCTACCGAGTTCAGAAAATATACCACTTCTTTTATAGGGTTGATAGCAAGCAATAACCAGTGTGCTCTATAAATTAAAACAATAGTATATATGAAAGATTTGCTACGCAAAATAAACAAAGATTAGATGAGCCAAGAATGAAAAACTAAGCCCACTGGTCGGGTATTATACGCCCAGAGACACAGGCTTTCTGTACTGCCGGAACTCATGAATCTATCGACTAAGCGCTGTCTAACTGAATTCGGTTCCGTAGCAATTGTCTGTCCACTGCAATGGGCGGAAGACACGAAACGGAATCTGTTTGACACACTGTTCTCCCACAAAAACTTTAAATCTTCGATTAAGGATGCCAAGTATACGTCTATGTCATTCCCTGGTTGTTTAGGCCCAGAAATTAACATAGATAACATCATGTACTTACGCTTCATACATAGCCACAGAGGTAGGTTATAAATCATAAGAATCACAGGCCAGGTGCTATGCGAGATACTTTGAATACCATGCGGGTTCATTCCATCAGTAGACAATGACAAGCGAAGGTTTCTTGCTTCTTTTCCAAAATCAGGATAATCACTGTCAACTTTCATCCACTATGGTGAGTCTGCCGGATGTCGCAACTTTCCATCAATAATTCTTTCATCTGCATGCCAAGTCAAGTGTCTTGAATCGGTTTCACTACGATACATGCGTCTAAATCTCGGAATTATAGGAAAATACCATAAGACTTTGGCCGGAGACAACTTTTTCTTATATCGAGGGGCACCGCATTTAGGACACTCATTCAACGTTGCATACTCGTTTCGAAACAAAACGCAATCGTTTGGACATGCATGTATCTTATGATAGCTCATGCCAATAGAGGAAAACATCTTTTTGGCCTCATACGTTCGATTGGGAAGAACATTATCATCTGGTAGCATATCTTTCATAAGGACTAATAACTCTGTGAAACTTTTATCCGACCATCCATTGTCCGCCTTTAAGTTGTACAACTTTAACACCGCAGACAATCTTGTGAATTTTGTACAACCATCATACAACGGTTTGTCTGTATCGCTTACCAACCTCTCGAACATTTTGGGACAATCCTCAATATCTTCTTCAAGCGCTTCTGCAATCTCTTCGACTCGATCATAATCATATGTGTCTGTGCAATCGTCGTTTGAAGCATACTTCGTATTACACCTCGACTCAACATTCCCGTTACTTTTCTCACCATGCAAACTCCAAACTATATAACTTCTATCAATTCCAAACCGTAGTAAATGCGATGCCAACAGATTCCCGTCAACCTTATCCCCATTACAGCAACCCATGCAAGGACACGGCATTCGAATCGGGTCTTTGGCGTGCGCAACCGCAAATTTAACGAATTCCCATACCCCTTTCTCGTACTCTTTCGACAATCAGTTTGAATTCATCCATGTCTTATCCATGTCTTAATTAAGCTAAACAAAAACGATCAAACTTTCACTCTTCACAAGTAACCCCTATAGCGAATTCACAAAGTTAGTAAGTTCATCACTTAACGATTAACGAAATTGACATCAAGAATATTCCACATGTCGGAATAATGAGCAAAGCTCTTGAGCCTCTTTCATTTCTTCTTTGAAAGTAGATAACATGACTATAGTTTATGTTTGTAGTTTACCATTAAACAAAATATTAAAATCAAGTGGTTACAAAAAGTAGGTGCATGTGATCATATTATAAGACATCATAATGTCAGTATAATGCATTTCTGTCAAAACGCAAAGTATAAACGGAATGAATCCGGAGCAATAAAACGCAACATATATAATCACACAATTTCAGACAAATTCATCATAATACCAGTAATTTGAGAAAGACAAAATCGATTGAAAGAAATTTGAAATACTAACTTTCCTTTTTATTTTCAATCCAACAAAAATAAATTTATATGTATAATTGATTGAAAAAGCATTATAATCGATTAAGCATCACTATTATATGAAAAATATTTTTAGAAGGTAAACTGTTAAAATAAATACAAAGCAAATACAATATATCAATTATGACTCACCTTTCAACAGAGGAGCTATATAAGAGCCAATGAACCTGTAGCTACGAAAGAACCTGTAGAAGACAAAGAAATATGTCAAAAATTATTAGTTGTGTTGAGTTGTGTTGAACTTAATTAGTGTATATGTTTGTGGAACTTTGTGTTGCAGATACAAGTAATTTGAGAAAGAAATTTACCTCGGATTTTACCGAACTCAAGAAAACGCAGAGAATGAGCGTTGTACGTCGAACTAGGCCGGGAAACGCTACTAATTCAAAGGAAAGAAGAGAATTAGTAAGTAATCAAATTTTATTTTCATACTGCACAAATGTACTATTAGAGTTAATTCTGATTTCATAACTAGAAAAAAAGAGTTATCAAGACATTTCAAAAATTAGTCTAACTTGAAAACATCTTATTAATACATCATACAAGATAGATGTTTCATAAATCAGTCTAACTTCAAACCATATAAGTATTAGCATATCAAATATAAAAAAGATATTCTATAAACTATTCGCATACAGCAATAAGAATTTAAAAATCTAAACATGTATAAACCAATTTCTAAACATGTATTAGTAATACTCAGCTTTTTATGCTTTTCAGTTGATATCATAATAGTCGGTAAAATAGTTATCTTACTATATAATATTATTGTTGATAATACATGGAAACTATTAGAAGAAAATAATTTTTATTTGGTATGCTTAACTTGGTCACTATTTTTTGTTTGTTTCATGAAACTAAAAGATAATAGGAAGGCTTCAATATATATTTTATTCATGAATCTGTGTTAAATTTGACCGTTTACATTGCAATCTTCGTATCTCATATTGATCTATTAAGCTTTATAAACTAATTGCAGGTATGCTAATGGACCTCATTTCCCTATTGTTTCAATCTGTGTTAAATTTGACCGTTTACATTGCAATCTTTCAACAAAACTACTGCAGTACTGACAACAACACTGAACTACAACAGAACCACAACAAAGACAACAGAACCACAACAACAGTAATAACAACTAGAATCCTTAAGAAACATACCTCTAATGTGGCTAAGATGGTGAATCTTCTTTCACAACAACAGAACCAAACAATATATTGAGTCTTCTTCTCCGGTGGCTCGCGGTTTTCTGATTTGGAATGGTGGCAACGAAGACGGTGGCAACGAAGACGGTGGGTTTTCTCCGGTGGCTCACGGTCTTGGTCTTCTTCTCCGACGAGAGAATTCTGGGTTCTATGAGAGAAAGAGGGAATTAGGGATTTGTGAGGGGAAAACGCGCGTTCTGTCTAATTTTGTTTTCAGAAATTTTAATTTTAAAACATCTATGTAAGCACTTTTGAAAAGCGCCTTAGTACACATGGCTATACCAGCGCTTTTTAGGGTAAAATCGCTCTTGTACCCCACCCCCTATAGCAGCTCTTTTGAAAGCGCTTTCATAACCCCCCTATAAGAGTGCTTTTGAAAAGCGCTTTCGTACCCATGCCTTTACCAGTGCTTTTTGAAAGCGCTTTCGTAACCCCCCTATAAGAGCGCTTTTTTGCGTGTTTTTTAATTTTGTTTTTAGCGAAACCTATACCAGCGTTTTTTCCTAAAAGCGCTTTCGTAGGGATGCTGCTAAAAGAAATATTTGACATAGTGGCAATCTGAAGCACATGACTATGTTGAAGAAGATCATTGTTCCCCCCTGACGGTTCCCTCCAAAACTATTTCTAGTAGAAGAGTTCCAGTGGACAACTTCCCTTTGTTCACCAGGGGAGATAGTCTAGATAGAATAGATGGCTATGTGATGATGATAATGGAAGCTGGAGTTGATGTGTCTAACTATAGACTTTAAGATGTGCATCATACACAAGCTCTTGTTGAACCATCCAGAGGCAAGAGGAAGCAAGCAGCAGAAGGTTCTGAACGCATGATAAAGAAGAAGCACGACAAAAGTCAAGCTTCAAGGAACATTTCTATGGCTATTCATCCAGTTCCTTTTGGTGGCACTAAAACCGCTTCTGCAAGTAAGTCCACTGCTCCTATAATTTTTGAGTCTTTGAATAAAACTATTAATGAATTATCATCCTCAACCATCTTTGTTCAAATTCCTTCACAATCAGAAGCCCTACCTTCTAAAACTGTTTCAATATCACCCACCATTCCAACAACCATTTTTGGACCAGTTATTACATATGTTCCAATCACTTCAACTATTCCAATTTCTATATTTGAACCTAGATTTTCAACCTCGTCCACCTCAACAACAATTCCAATGTTAACAGCCTTTAATCTTGTCTCCTTAATAATGGAATCTGCTTCCATTTCAAACAATCCAAAACCAATTTCGATCCCATCCTTAACTCTTTCCATTCCATCAACATCCATCCAGACCTATACCACATTTGTTCTCACCCTAGTCTCGGAATCATTTCAATATGTCACCTCTCAAACCTTGCTTGAATCTGCATTCACCTCTGAAGCTTCAACCAAAAATGAGTCACTATTTTCCATACACTCTAATCCTTCATCACCACAATCTAAAAGTTCCTTTGAAGTTCTCGATGATGAACCCCTTTTTACAATTCTTACTGAACAAACTCATTCAATTACATCTGCACCAAGTCAACCTGTACCATTTGAAATACCAAGAACTGAAACCTACATTATTTTTGAGCTTCTTGATCTAACCGAACAACATGCTGAAATTCTTCTTCCTGATAAAGACATACCTCTTGTCCTTTATCAACCCTCTACACCCAAACTTCCCATTAACCTGGATGAATTCATTGATATTTTTAGTAAAAAGGCTAAGAATCAAGTTGCTATAGTCAAAGCAGAAGCTAGTACGAGCACTGTTCCTTAGGCTCCTGACGCTTCTTGGAAGAATTTTCAAAGATGGATGTGTGCTGAATTTGAAAGGATGGCGAGCTTTTCAGATTCCTCCAGGGTTGATGATGTTCAGAAGGTTGCAGAAAGAGATGAAGAAAGAAAGGACAGAATCAGACGCTTTGCTCTCCTTGCTACTCAGCTTAGAGAAGTTGAAGCTAGAGCACTCAAGGAAGCGGAAGATGCTAAAGTCAGAGCTGCTGAAGAAGGAAGGATCAAGAAAGAAGAAGAAGAAGAAGAAGAAGAAGAAGATATAATTGCTAGAGAAGCCGAAGCAAAGGAAAAGGAAGATCAAGCTGCATTGGTTTTCTCCTCTACTGATCCCGTCATCATGCGCTTGAAACAAGCTATTGGTGAAATCAGAGAAGAATAAACTGTCTTCAGAAAAATCATCTCGCAACAAAATATTGTCAACAAGTGGACAATACATCAGAAGATACCAAGTTACGTTTCTGCGCTACACAAGTTCTGATGAACAGTAGCAAACCGCTTCAGAAGCCTCTAAAGTTAGGACTCTGATACGAATTCTGAAGAAATCAATCTAAAGACCAAGTGCTAAAGACTTTAAAGACGTAGTTCTGAAGACTTGAGGTTCTGAAGACTTATATTTCCGAAGACAAAGGGTGTAACGCCCAAAAATTCTATTATTCGCTTAATTTAGACGTTTGGAGTGTTTAGTGAAATTTTTGTATTTTGGGACGATTTAGTCGGTATTAGTTTGGAATAATATTTGAAGTTTTGGGAATTTTCGAAGCAAATAAAATTATACCGTAAAATAAGAGTTAACAAGTAAATTGGGAGTTTTAATAAAATAAGTAGTTGGGTTGGGTGCTATGCACGTGTGTTATGAGAGAGGTGGCCCAAATTGAATATTAGAGAGGTATTATACTAGGTTTAGAAACATTGAGTCACAACACCAATTAGAAGAACAAAGTAATTTTTAGTAATGATTTGATTATCATTTTAAATTCCTGTGCTATGTATCTATATGAAAGCAAGTAAGTCGTAAATGTTTTTGAAATGACGAATATGTGATACCTCAAATGAACTTGTTTGAAATTTATACTCTGATTTTTCTGTATAATTTATCGGGTAGATTTAAGGTATTACATTAGTGGTATCAGAGCAGGTCGGTCTGTCCGGCCATAGTCGTCTAATTATTGCTTATCCCTTAGTACGCGACAAGTGTGTACAACACCGTCGGTACTTATTGTTTTCTGATTTCTTGTTGCAGGAGTTGGTTTGAAACTAAGTGGGTGAGAAGCTGTGCTTCTCGGTTATGCTTCGGTTGCAAGTTGTTGGTGCAATGTACTGCTTAAGAAGACAGTGCAAGTATTGTTGGAGCTTGTTGACATGGAATTAAGATTTTGGTTGATAATTAAGTTAGAGCATCTTGGAAATAATAATTGTGTATGTGTTTGGTGTTGTTGAGGATGATGAGGTGAGATTGTATAACCAGATGTAAGCGAGTGGTAGTTGTTACTACCTTGTAAGTTGATGTTTAAGATATTGTTGAGCGGTTAGTAAATTACTAACGGTTATGCCGCGAAAGTTTTGCCCGACTAGCATGTTCGTATTGGTTTTGAATGTTGGTGAGTTGTTTATTACTACGAAGGAATAGTAGTCGGGATGTTGCTTAATTTAGACGTTTGGAGTGTTTAGTGAAATTTTCGTATTTTGGGACAATTTAGTCGGTATTAGTTCGGGATAACGGATCGATAATTAATCGAGATTTTTAATATTTTTAGTATTAAAAATATTATTGGAATAATATTTAAAGTTTTGGGAATTTTCGAAGCAAATAAAATTAGACCGTAAAATAAGAGTTAACGAGTAAATTGAGAGTTTTAATAAAATAAGTAGTTGGGCTGGGTGCTATGCACGTGTGTTATGAGAGAGGTGGTCCAAATTGAATATTAGAGAGGTATTGTACTAGGTTTAGAAACATTGAGTCACAACACCAATTAGAAGAACAAAGTGATTTTTAGTAATGATTTGATTATCATTTTAAATTCATGTGCTATGTATCTATATGAATGCAAGTAAGCCGTAATGTTTTTGAAATGACGAATATGTGATACCTCAAATGAACTTGTTTGGAATTTATACTCTGATTTTTCCCGTATAATTTATCGGGTAGATTTGAGGTGTTACAAAGGGTACTGAAGACCAAGTGCTGAAGACTCTAAAGACGCAGTTCTGAATACTCGAAGTTCTGAAGACCCAAAAGCTTATTTTATTTTCTTCCGACTCATGTTGTCAGCCTCTAAAATTCAAAAAGAATAGAAGATAACATTATGTAGTACAAGGTACAAGGTACAGACGAATGTTTCGTTCTAGTATCATGAAAGGACGGACGTGGCGTACTATCTTGTCTCCCATTACATTCAAGCCGTCAAACATCTGGAAATTCCAAAACTGCCTTTCAACGGATATATTATTATATTTTCTATATAAAGGCTTGTAGACTAAAAGAGGAAGCTGCTAATTCACACGATCATATACATTCTTAAAAGACTGTTCATAGCTTCATTCTTTTTAAAGTCTAGAATCTGAAAAATATCGTTTACATTCAGCTTGTGTAGAAGCATTTATTTGTAAACAAACTCTTATTCAAATTGTTGTTATATTGTTCCTTAAGAGACCGGTTGATTAGAATTTCTTGAGAAGTCTAAGATTAGCGTGTCTTAGAGTTTGTTCCTCAAGAGACCAGTTGGTCAGAATTTCTTGAGAAGTTTAGGACTAGTGTGTTTTAAAGGTTGTTGTTAGTCACTTGCAGGTAGTTTGTGCATTGCATTGTGTTAGTCATCGGAAGTTAGCCCATGCAATTGTAATTAGTTTGGTTATAGTGGATTAATACCTCGTTTGAGAGAGGCGAAATGACCTTGGCGGATGGACTAGATTAGCTTGATATTTTTCAAGTGAACTAGTATAAACATACCTTGTTCTTTCCTTCTTGTAATCTATTGTTATTATCAAGAGTGAAATATTTGTTGTTTTAAATAGGGGAGTTGTTTTGATAAAAAGCTTTGTTGTTAAAAACCCTATTCAAATCCCCAAATCCCCCCCCCCCCCCCATTTCTAGTGTTTTTCACACCTTAAATAACATCAAATAGTAACAATATAATAATATTAATAAATAATTATTACTTTATTACTAATCCTTCAATGATTATATTTTATTAATAATCCTCCACTTTCTAATAAATTTATAAAAATATATACTCGTAGAAATGGAAATAAAAAATAAAAATAAAAAAAATTTAAATTTAAACTTTTGATCTTTTAATATTATTATTGTTGTTAGACAATTTGTTTATATTAAGACATTGCAAAATTCAAAAATCAAAGAAACAGTTTTCCATTTTATTAATAAATTTATAAAAATGCATACGAATAGAAATAAAAATAAAATTTAAATTTAAATTTTACTATTTCTTTGTGCATTATTATTTACTAAATTTGTGATTTTATCCTAAATTTAATTTTTTTTATATTTATAAAACATATATTCATAGAAATAAAAATAAATTTAAAATTTAAAATTTTTATCTTTTTATTTTTTTTTGTTGGACAATTTTTTTACATTAAGACATTGTGAAAATTCTGGTATGACAGACTCAGATGTCAATCCTGATGTCAAGACATCTGATATGTTATTAATGTAGCACAAGCAGAATACAAAGATTCTCCATTATTTGATTACTCTTTGGAAAGAGTCAATGAGACCTGGGATCACACATGTTCAGCATACATAACCAGATTATACTTTTTACATGGTTCTGTACAGGAACAGCTAACACTTCTGAACCTGATGTTATAGACAAAGTCATAACATTTATAACTGAACAAACAATGCAGAAGATAAACAACACATAGAATTGTTCACCCAGTTCGGTTCTAAATAACCTACTCCCTCGTTTACAACGTCGCACTGAAACCCTACCCAATGCAATCACTACCTAGGTTCTCCTTATATATGGAATATCTCCATTCCACTCCCAATCATAGCAATGATGTCTAGCAGTCAACAACTCAACCACTACATCGACAACCTAATTCCCAACACTACAAACACAAACACAACGTTAACTTGAAGTTGCTTACAAGCTTCCTCCAAGAACAAAAACCTCACTCATTTCTTCACAGCTTCTGAGTGATTACACTAAACCTCTCACCTATAGGTTTTGAGGCACAAATCAATGACCATCCCACACACCGGGTGGTTCACCTACACAGCTAACCCTAGAGACTACATCTTCCTAGCTCTGGTTATTAGCTCACCTAAATTAGGTTACAAAGTTTTCTATTTATAAACTGATCCCAGTTGGACTTGGGCTTACAAATCGCAGCACTTTGCTGTTACAAATATGCAGAAAATATTCTGCTACAAATAAGGTCTTTCAATCATAAGTTTCCTAATTTATCTCCTAAATTAGAAATCATTGAATCTTCAATCTTCATATTTGATTCTTCAATATTCTGACTTGATTCTTTGACATTTAAATATGCGCCACATAGGATTACATAATATTCACATAGAATATTTTGTATCTGTTTTAAACCAAACTGAATCTTCCTTCCAGTTCTACACGCGCAATGTCATGTGTTGATGTCATGACATTCCTTCTAACATCTTGCTTGTACCTGTTTTATTCTTTATAAACTTGCAAGATTCACATTTTGACCATTTGCTGCTATTATATGTTTTAGCCAAACATTAGACAATAATACAGGACAGACAGAGCATCAACAATCTCCCCCTTTGGCTTATTTTGGCTAAAACTATTCTTGTAACAATCAGCAGAAACTTAGACAACAAGGACTTGGTCATGTTTGCTTTCAGTAGCAAAATCAGCATCTGTATCTCTCCCCCTTTTTAGCCATAATATGACAAAGACCGACAATATGTCATATATTGCAATTGGATATAGCGATTAATCCTGGGAGATACTTGTTGTCTGTGTCAAGGAATCCACTCCTAGCTCGAGTTCTCAAGAGAACCAAGACTGGATTCTTGCCGTTATTTCATGTAACTCATAACACTGATTACAATTTGTGTTCATAACTCAGATCACAAATCACAACGAAAATGATTCCTATACTGAAGGTTGTATATAGTGGAACATCTTTGTTGTTTTTGCAGAAAAACCCATGGTAGAGACCATCAACATCCCCAGCCCGTGTTTTTCTTTTTCTGAAATGGTTTTGGTACAGCAACCCATCACAATACCAAACTCAGACTCGACTCACAAGAACGCACACGAACTACATTTTGAGAGAGTTTGATTTCTGCAATTCACAGAGATGCTATTATATAGAAAATGAAGATTATAGGAAATAACGATGGTCTTTGGTCTTGTTCAATGGTCAAACGATTAATTAGGAAATAGTTCCAAAAGCTATTACTCTTTCCAAAGCAGTTTTTGACAGTTTTTCTGATAGGAGTTATCTTGAATTACCAGTGCATGCATAGTTATTGAATGAACTTTACACCGACCGCTGATGTGTAGATAAACTTTAATTCATACTTCCTTGTTTGACTGTGAAGATTCAATGTCTTTAAACATGTCATGACATTATGTCAAACATTGTCACTTTTCTTTCCTTCAGGCACATAGCCCAAGATTTCGTAAAAGATTAAAACTGAGCATCATTTGGACCAATTAACAGACTCCCTACTTCCTCACTAGTCATAGACATAGACTTCTGTTGTTTTTGTAAACCTTGAGACTGTTAGCACACATCTACCTCATTAGTGTAGAGAAGGAATAGTGGTTACCAGTTGCACATGGTTAACTTGAACCATTCAAATAACTGACAAAAGTATCACATTTTCTTCATGATGTAAAAGTATTCTTAACTAAGAAATTTTGTTAGAACAAGATTTGTCCTGATCAATATTCTATGTTTTGATGATAACATTATATTTGAATTTTGTATAAGACAATGTGGTACTCTAATCCTTTGCATTTTCCATTTCAGGAAATATATAGAGTATGCATAAATCAGCGCTCAGAAGCACTGACTCAGAAGGTTCTGGATGGCTACATCAGAACATGCTATGGCAAGACATCAGAAGATAGTCAGGCAGAATCAGAACATGAACTATGAAGCATCCGAAGAACATGAAGTCAGAAGCAGAAGCACTAAAGTTCTTATGGTATCACGCTCAAGCTCTTAAAAGTCAGAAGACAAGAAGATGCTCTGCACCAAGCTGTTGACTCTGATATTCAAACGTTGTTATTCACAAACATGAGTCCAGAAGCAAGTACAAGATGATAGGCTATTAAGTCTAATCTCTGACTGACAAAAGGAATGTTAGAAGCTACAAAAGGCAAAGTCAGGAAAAGCAGGAAAAGCATGGCTCGAGGTAGTTGACAAAAATGTGAAACATTAAATGCAAAGCTGTACTATTCACGCAAAGCATTAAATGCAACCTAACGGTCATCTTCTCTCCAACGCCTATACATAGAAGTTCTGATCAGAAGCATCTAGAGAACTCTTGCACAAAATACGTAAACGCTGTCAAATTCAAAGCTCACGAACGTCATCTTCAACCTCACAAACTCTTGTAATATTTAGTGAGTGTTAAGCTTAGAACTTAAGAGAAATATCACTGTTGTGATTATAGCTTTATAAGAATCAATCTATACTCTTGTAAACATTATTTTACATTGATTGTAAAGGGTTCCTAGAGTGATCAATGTGATTAGTAGACTCTAGAAGACTTAGAAGTTTTCTAAGTGGTGATTTCCTAGAGTGACCAGTGTGATCAGTAGACTCTAGAAGACATAGAAGTTTTCTAATTGGTGATTTCCTAGAGTGATCAAGTTGTGATCTGTATACTCTAGAAGACTTAGAAGTTTTCTAAGTGTATAACCATTGTAATCAGTTGGATTAGTGGATTAAATCCTCAGTTGAGGTAAATCACTCTAAGGGGGTGACCTAGAGTAGTTTCATTAACAACGAACCAGGATAAAAATAATTGTGTTCTTGATTTTATCTTACAAGTTTTTATAGTCACACTTATTCAACCCCCCCCCCTTTCTAAGTGTTTTTCTATCCTTCCATTGGCATCTGAGCGCTGGTTCTAGGTGCAAGCACTTAACCGTGTTAGATAAAAGATTCAGGGAGAAAAACACAAAGTCAAGATGGTTGAAACAGCTACATCTACTCCTACACCTGAACAAAACAACAATGGTAATGGAAGCAGTAGCTTCAATGGCTATAATAGACCACCAGTCTTTGATGGTGAAAATTTTGAATATTGGAAAGATAGACTCGAAAGTTACTTTCTTTGTCAAGATGGTGACTTATGGGATCTAGTCTTGGATGGTTACAGACATCCTGTAAATGCTCGTGGAGTAAAGATGTCAAGACAAGAAATGAGTGATGATCAAAAGAAACAATTCAAAAATCATCACAAGTCAAGGACTATTCTGCTGAATGCTATTTCTCATGCTAAATATGAGAAAATAACAAACAGAGAAACTGCCTATGACATCTTTGAATCCTTGAAGATGACTCGTGAAGGAAATGCACAAGTCAAGGAGACAAAAGTTCTTGCTTTAATCCAGAAGTATGAAGCTTTCAAGATGGAGGAAGATGAAAACATTGAAGAAATGTTCTCAAGATTCCAAACTCTGTCTGCTGGATTAAGAGTGTTTGACAAGGGATATACAAAGGCTGATCATGTCAAGAAGATCATCAGAAGCTTGCCCAGAAGATGGGGTCCAATGGTGACTGCATTCAAGATTGCTAAGAATCTGAATGAAGTTTCTCTTGAAGAGCTGATCAGTGCCCTGAGGAGTCATGAAATAGAGTTGGATGCAAACAAACCTCAGAAGAAAGGTAAGTCAATTGCATTAAAATCAAATAATAAAAAATGCACTAACGCTTTTCAGGCTGAAGAAGAAGATTCTGAAGAGTCAGAATCAGAAGAAGAAGAAGAAGATGAACTTTCCATGATCTCCAGAAGAGTAAATCAACTGTGGAAGAGTAAGCAAAGAAAGTTCAAGAACTTCAGAAGTTCCAAAAGGCCTGAAAGAGGAGAATCTTCTGGACACAGAAGATCTGATAAGAAGAAGGCGACATGCTATGAATGCAAGAAGCCGGGACATTACAAGAATGGGTGTCCAAAGCTTCAGAGGGAAAAACCCAAGAAAAAGTTTGAAAAGAAGAAAGGTCTTATGGCTACTTGGGATGACTCAGATTCTTCTGATCAAGAGTCAGACTCTGAAGACGAGCAGGCAAACATAGCACTGATGGCCACCGTTGATGATGAATCTGAATCTACATCAGAATCAGACTCAGACTCTGAACTTTCTAAAGATGAGCTAGTTTCTAGCTTAACTGAAATTCTGGAAATCAAGGCTAAACTTAGTATCAAATACAAAAAGCTGAGAAAGCTCTTTGCATCTGAAACTAAGAAGCTTGAAATAGAAAATGCTGAACTCAAAGAAAAAGTTTTAAAACTATCTAAAGATGTTGAGTCATCTTCTAATTCAGAAAAGTCTATTCCAAACATAAACAATAGAAGAGAGAAAGAAGAGTAGAGTGTGTTATATTATTCTTATTGTCGGTGTTAATTTTAAATATAATGAGTCTTATTTGTAGGACAGATAATCAATATTAAATTCTCTCATTAATGCACATCCATCATAATCAATAATTCTCAATTTATAATTTTAATTTTTAATATATTATATATTATATGTTATATATTCTATATTACCTCAAATCTATTATTTATTGTATTTTTTATAATACTAATATTAATAAAAAATCTAATTTATAATTTAAATATCTAAAAAAAAAAAGGCAAAAATCGAATCAAATAAAACCGCATCAAATTGAATGGAGAATGCCAAATATATAACTATATTATTCTTCTCTTCTTCTTGCTCTTTATTTCCATCATTTTACTTTCATCAACCAAACAAACCATAAAACAATTGTTTTTTTTTTTATAGACTTAATTGTGCCCAAAATTTTTATGAAAGACTAAAATACTTCTTTAACTTAGACTAATATTCCTTGATGGCTTATAATTGCTTTTCCATTTCCATTTGATTACTACAACATTTAATTTTTAGAGTTTCGACACGTAATTAATCAAAAAGCTAATTGAGTTTCATTCTTCCAAGTAAGTATAATTATTTCTGACTAATATTCCAGCATGGTACCCGTGGAAACCTGCAAGAATCACTGTTATTGTCGTCCTAAAAAAGCATCTAAGAAACAATACGTAAAAAATCGTTAGAATTTGTTCACCAATTGGTTCTTTATCTTTCTTGGTAGATGCTAAATTCAGCAGTGTAGGGACACCAAAAAGACTCGTGTTCAATGGTGAGAGTGCATATATCTATCAAATAGATATGCATTTTATGTCTTTGTCTAGTAACATCTTATGTGTACAATTTTCATCATGTTACAAGAGATCAAAAAGACAAAAACTTGTTTAGTGGGGAATCATTACATTGTTTACTTAGTAGTATACTTGTTAAAAACTAATTAATATATTTAATTAGAATACTTAAATTTGATTTTTTTTTTTTTTTTGTATGTGGGGGTTATGGGTACATCCATGTGCATATATTCGTAACATTGCATGGATTATTTCATTGGCGTGTCGAGTGGCATAGGCAACGGAATTGAGAGGGAAATTTAAAATGTTTCGTTTGTATTTGTTTCTAAATTTTAAAAGGTTTTGATGGTGTGGTTAGATCTTAATTAAATTAAATTTCCAGTTTGTGTCACAGTTTAATTATTAATCTGTCGAGGGTAATTCTTGGTAAGGGAGGACAATCTTTTTCTTTTTTAATTAGAGGAATGAATGAGGAAAGTTTTGTTCTCCAAGAAATAGAAGGGTCAAAACATTGCTATTAAAAAAATGGTTAAAACATAACTCGACTCTACTTAATCACGGCTGTGTGTTTACAAATGATTTAGTATTAAGTGTTATATTCGTTATCGAATATTTATTATGTATTTATATAGTGTCGTTTGCCCTAATGTTGTTAGGGCTCAAATGTTATATATATATATATATATATATATATATATATATATATATATATATATATATATATATATTTATATATATTTATATATATGTATATATATATATATGTATATATATGTATATATATGTATATATATGTATATATATATGTATATATATGTATATGTATATATATATATATATATATATATATATATATATATATATATATATATATATATATATATATTAGATTAAGCTATCATTGTGAGTAACTGTGCCTTCTAGATAGAATCCAAGGGCTTTAGTAAATGTATGGATTATTTGTTATGTATTTATATTGTGTCGTTTGAGCTAACGTTGTTAGGGTTCAAATGTTTATATATATATATATATATATATATATATATATATATATATATATATATATATATATATATATATATATATATATATATATATATATCTTAGATTAGGCTATCCTTGCATGTAATTGTGCCTTCCAGATAGAACTTAAGGGCCTCTATAAACTTGAGAGTCAAGTAAGAAGGAGTATTCACTGACTCCTAGAAGATAGGTGGTCAATAACCTCTCCTAATAAGAGGGAAGCAGTTAAGACCACGGAAAAGGGTAAAAGCTATACGTTCAAAGAGACCTTTATAAATATCTCACCCCTCAAAAGAAAAAAAGGATAGATCTAAGTCATACACACTCTCCATAACTCAAAGAGCATCACGCTCGCTACAACCATAACACATGATTAACAATTAACAGTCTGCCTGAAACCAAGTAGCGCCAACCATCAACAGAGCACCTCACGTGATCGGGTACTTTAAACAACCTCAAATACCACCGTACAGGGCTTCTCGCCACTGTGAGCAAGCTCTCGCAACAAAAATGTGTTGTACACCTACTAAGGCATCTGAGTCTCTCTGCCACTGCATGAGGAACACTCACATATACTTTTTGACCAGTACAATATCCATTATCGATTTTGTGTCATATATTAATAGTGTCATATATTGAAATTTTGTCATTGGGGTTAACATCTATTATTGAAAATTCTTAGTGACAATATCAATAATCTTGTTACGGTATGTTAGCGTTTGTACTTTTAGAGTTCAAGTATTTGATATTCATAATTATGTTAGCAATAACATGATTATAACATAATTAGTCTACTATTTCAAAATATTTAAAATTAATTAATCTATTAATAATTATTATTAAGGTTTAAGTAGTCTTCCGGTCTTTGTAAGTTAGTGAATTTTTGCGTTTAGTTCCTAAATTTTTTTTGTCCAAGTTCCTATATATCTATTTCTTGTTGGCGTTAGTCCCTAACGTTGAAATCCCATTAAAAAACGCCTACGTGGCTAACAGTGATAAAGAAGGTTCAAACCCTGCACCTCATGCATACAACAAACATGTTTTTCCACTACACCGCTTAAGCTTTCTATTTAACAATAGCAATGCAAATGCATATATTACTTAATACAATAATTTGGTTTGAATGAGATTTTATTTTATTTAGAGTATTAATTTTTGTTTTGTTCTAAAAAATAATAATATACGGTAATTTATATATTAAATAGTTTGAAATATTTTAATTATTAATTAATTATATTATGAAATAGTTAAAATATTTATTAATTAATATATTGATTCAGCAATTGAAATATTATGAAATAATTATTTAATATAAAATAATAATTGAAATATTTAAAAGTGGAAATATTAAATAGTTAAAATATATAAACTATTTAATATATAAACTATTAATATTTTAACTATTAAATTTATAAACTATTTAATATTTCAATTATTAATATTTTAAACTATTTAATAGTTGGTAGTTGATAAATATTAATATTTAATAGTTAATAAACGATTAATATTTTAAACTATTTTAAATATTAATAATTGATACCTTTATTAAATATATAAATTATTTAGTATTTCAACTATTTGATATATAAATTATTAATATTTTAACTATTAAATTTATCAGCTATTAATATTTTAAATATTAATAGTTGAAATATTTGAAAATATTTTTAAATATTTTAAAAAGTTTCATGTAAAATTTTAACACAAAATATTTTAATAGTTGAGATATTAAATAATTAAAATATTTAACTAAATTTAACATTTTAAACACAACTTAAAGTTAATATAAAAATAATAATTTGATACCACTAAACTAAAATATTTGTTGATATATAACAGTGCATTGTAAATAAGAAACAAATAATAGATATGATTTAGTGGAATGACAAGAAAGCAATAAGCTAGAGGGAAATGAGCTAGAGGGAGAGAGTATTTTTAACTCGCTAATTTACCAGGAACAAAAGGCTATTTAAGTATTATTTAAAGAATGATTATGTCTTTAAAGAATGATTAAGTCTTAAATACATAGTTTTTTCATCATCAAAAAGGGGGAGATTGTTAGAACAAGATTGGTTCTGCACTACGTCTCTGAGTTTTGATGATAACAATGTGTATGTGGGTATGAACAGTTTTGTTATACTAACATTTGTTTTGTTGAGTACTTAACAAAGAGGTTATGATTCTGATGAAAAGGCATAGCCAAAACATCAGAAGCCACTAGGTTATGTTTCCGTGCTACATAGGTTCTGATGAATAATAGCAACCACTTCAGAAGTAGAAGCATCCGAAGTCATCACTCTGTTACGAAGTATGAAGAAACCAGCTTCACAGGCTTTCTCACCTTGATCTTCAGATCCTCCAAAAAAATTCATCAGCCAAATAGCTTGACACGCAGACAAAGCACCTGTAATGTACTCAGCTTCAGAAGTTGACAAGGCAACCACATGTTGCTTCTTGGAGCACCAAGAAATGTTACTTCCTAGATACTTGAAAAACTATCCAAAAGTACTTCTTCTGTCAACTACGTCTCCACATCAATCAGAGTTTCAATAGCATATCAGTTTTGAATTAGATTTAACACCAGAAGGAAATAACACTCCATACCTTAGAGTCCCTTTAATATACCTCAATATCTTGACAGCGTCTTGGTAATGTGACCACTTTGGCTTGTTCATAAACATACTCACCATTCCAACTGCATAGCAAATATCAGGTCTGGTGTTGCAAAGATATTTCAATGAGCTAACCAACTGTTTAAAAGTTGTAGCATCTTGTCATACCCCAAATTTTGACCCTAAGATCCCACCTCATTCAAAAATTCTCCTTTGCATCATTTTAAAGTAAAAAAATAATTGAAAATTGCATTTCGTTGCATTTCATGCGTTTTCAATGCCTCAGGCGTCTTTTGAATCATTATATTATCTTCAGAATAAAATTTTGGTTCTACACGTAGAACGGTAAAAGTGATTCGACACTGCAAAAATTAGAAGGTAAAATATTTTTAGTTTTGATCTTTAACTCACTGCTTTATGAATCAACGATGTAGTTTCCAGTCGTAAAATATTTTAAGACAGCTCTGTCTCCTTCTTCTTCGACTTCCTCTTCAATATCACGACCATCATCTTTTGGCTCATCAACTTTAGGAGAACCATCTTCAGAGGCATTGTCAGTAGTCTGCGTCTCCGTTTCTTGCAGTTGATGGTCTTATATTGTTTGATGTTGTTTGATATGTTTGATGAGAACGACCATAGATGCTTCATCAGAGGTTGGTTGGTTAGCAGCAGTGTCAGTGAAAACTGTAGGTTCGTTGCTAGCCGGAGGGACTTGTTGAGTGATTTGTTCGACAACAGTTTCTTTGGAAACTTCTGCTGCATCCTGAAAATATAACGAAAGAAATAATAAATGTTATACACGTTAGTCGAAGATAAAGAAGAAAATAACCTTACAATTAGTGAAACGTGTTTACCTTTGAGCCTTTGACTGCAGGGCTTGATCTCTTGCGCTTAGTTGGCTCGAGTATCTGTAGTGGAGTGGGGTCGATTTCAACAATTGCTGGACGAATGGTCTTCTTCACTTTAATTTTTCAAACCTTCGAAGTTGATTGGGTGAGAACCTCGGTAATTTTCTAGTGTTTCTTGGCGGTCTTCGAAGGCTTGGCCATGTTTGGTGAGAGATCACCATCAGAATTGGAGGATTCAACTACTTGAATTTGTTTTCTTTTCATAGAAGTTGGAGGTTTCTTAGTGGACTGAAGAAGAATAAAACCAAAATGTTAAAAGAAATAACATAAAGCAAAAATCAAAGAGGTATGTACTATATAAGGCATGCCTTAGTTGCAGTACACTTTTCGACTTCTTCAGTCTTCGCCTTAGTAGATACTTTGGCAGAGGATGCCTTTTTAGGGATCCTTGTGAAGGATAGAAAAACACTTAGAAAGGGGGGGGGTTTGAATAAGTGTAGTCTAAAAACTTGAATGATAAAAACAATATGCACAGTTATTTTTATCCTGGTTCGTTGTTAACTAAACTACTCCAGTCCACCCCCACGGAGTGATTTACCTCACCTGAGGATTTAATCCACTAATCGCAACAGATTACAATGGTTTTCCACTTAGTCCGCGACTAAGTCTTCTAGAGTATCCTGATCACAACCTGATCACTCCAGGAACAAATGCTTAGACACAAGCTAAGACTTTCTTAGAGTATCCTGACCACCACGTGATCACTCTAATTACAACTGCTTAGACACAAGCTAAGACTTCCTAGAGTATCCTGATCAACACTTGATCACTCTAGTTACAACTGCTTAGACACAAGCTAAGACTTCCTAGAGTATCCTGATCAACACTTGATCACTCTAGTTACTTACAAATTAATGTAATCAATTCTAAGAGTATTACAAATGCTTCTGAAAAGCTATAATCACAACAGTGATATTTCTCTTAACGTTTAAGCTTAATCTCACTAATATATTACAACAGCAATGTAGTGAGCTTTGATGAAGATGACGTTTCTGAGCTTTGAATTGAACAGCGTTTCAGCAAGTTAATATTCACAGAATTTGGTTCAGAGTAGTTGTTAACCTTGCTTCTCATCAGAACTTCATATTTATAGGCGTTTGAGAAGATGACCGTTGAGCGCATTTAATGCTTTGCGTGTTTCGTACAGCTTTGCATTTAATGTTTCACGCTTTTGTCAACTACCTCGAGCCTTGTTCACGCTGTGTCTACTGACGTTGCCTTTAATAGCTTCCAACGTTCCTTCTGTCAGTCAGCGTAGCCTGCCACCTGTACTTTCTTCTGATCTGATGTTTGTGAATATAATATTTGAATATCATCAGAGTCAAACAGCTTGGTGCATAGCATCTTCTTGTCTTCTGACCTTGAAGTGCTTCTGAGCGTGATACCATGAGAACTTCAGTGCTTCTGCTTCTGATCTCAAGTTCTTCTGATGCTTCCATAGACCCATGTTCTGATTCTGCCTTGACCATCTTCTGATGTCTTTCCAGACCATGTTCTGATGTTGCATGCTGAACCTTCTGAGACAAAGCTTCTGAGCGCTGATTTGTGCATACTCTTTATATATTTCCTGAAAGGGAAATTGCAATGTATTAGAGTACCACATTATCTCACACAAAATTCATATCCTTGTTATCATCAAAACTAAGAATATTGATCAGAACAAATCTTGTTCTAACAATCTCCCCCTTTTTGATGATGATGACAAAAACATATATAAATGATATGAATTTGCGATCAGAAAGAGCAGACGGCTAAAGACAAATTACACAGCTATAGCATAAGCATGTGAATATGTCTCCCCCTGAGATTAACAATCTCCCCCTGAGATGAATAATCTCCCCCTGAAATAAATACTCGAAGAACTTTAATAGTAAAAGACTTCCCTGATTATTTCGGTAGAGACGATCACATAAGCTTCTGTCTTTTGATAATTCATAGCTTCTGACTTCTGCTTCCATTGGACAGCTTCAGAACTTGAATTTCTTTAGATCCCTAGAACACTCACAGCTTCTGATTCCTGCTTCCATTTAGGACAGCTTCAGAACTTGAATTTCTTTGATCTTCAGAACATTCACAGCTTCTGATTCATGCTTCCATTTAGGACAGCTTCAGAACTTGAGTTTTCTGGATCTTTAGAACATTCACAGCTTCTGATTTCTGCTTCCCTCGGATAGCTTCAGAGCTTTGAATTTCTTCTTACATCACTTCATGCTAGATTGTATCAGAACATTGTTGAATGTACCAGAGCATCATCAGAGCATCTCTACATCCTGAAATGTTACAGAACAAAACTAAACGACAACAGTCAGCATGAATGAGTTAGAACATAAAATGTGTATCAGAACACAAAATATGTATCAGAGCCATATAAGCCTTATAGAATATATCATATCCAATAGACAATGTATCAGAGCAAATAGACAATGATTTGGATCATATTCTATTATCAGAATTTCTGATCATTCTTCCTTCTTGCTTCCGATTCTGAAGCTTCCTAGCACTCAGCTTGCTTCAAGAATCCAAGAGCTTGATTCATCTTGTTGCTTCTTATGTTGATCTTGAATCTTTGATTCCTGCAACAACACAACTTAAAAACATAGAACTTTGCAAGTTCAGTTAGTAAAGCAACTGATTAAATCAAATCATTTATCACATATTTCTCCCCCTTTTTGTCATATCATCAAAAAACAGAAAAGATTCAGATACAAACAAAAAGAAACACACGGAGGAAAAAGGATGATTTCATTGAAGTTCAAACAACAGGTACAGAAGTACACGCAGAGAAGGAAGACAAGATGCACAAAAACAGATGCAGCAAAAGCAAAAACAAAACAACACAGACTCAATCTAAGACGACCCTAGCCTTGACAAGATCTTGGCCAGCATCCCTTGAACCCCATTGTTGTGCTCATTCTGCTTCTCTATGAAAGCGCTAAACTCATCCTGTTTCTTCTGAATATCTTCCAGAGTTCTTGCAAGACGAGAAGATTCATCAGAAGAAGCTTCACTGCTTCTAACCACAGGAATAGCATTGTGATCTGTAGCTTCCATAGATAGATCATTTGCAGGGATTTCCTCAACAGGAACTGATTCAGCAACATGATCTTCTATATCTGCTTCTTGCATAGAAGCACCTCCATATTCTGCAGCAGGAATTTCCGAATCTCCATTCTCAAGTGCCTGAAGAATGGCGGCAAGATTCCTGGGAGCAGAGGGACCTTCAACTTCTGGTGGGTCAACAACTTCTGGAATGACCAAGCTTGGGTCTTCCTTAGAAGGGTTTTCCCTTAGAAAGTCAAACAGGGTCTTGAAATCCCCAAGCAGAACTGGATATTGAGGTATCCAGACTACAATATCCCTGCAAGGGTTAGCTTCCATTGCAGCAGCCAATCTTGCTACTTCCAATTCATCCACAAAGGGCTTCTCTTCCAAAAGATGTCTTCCTCTGAGACGAACAAACCAGAAGTCTTCATAGCTTCTCAGAATTCCACGAGGCCGTGGGGCAGCTTCTATACAGGCTTTTTGAAGTTCTAAAAACAGAGCATCTGATTCTCTGCGTAGGATCCTCCAGAAGTTCCGCATAGCAACATCATTCAAGCCAGGACTTTCAGCAATCCTGAGAGTATCAAAAATACTTCTGAGATTCCTCTTTACTTTTTCAAAAAATTCACCAATAGGGTAGATGGGGTGGGATTTTAATTGGGTTTTTGAAAAGGCAGGGTTGGGGATGAAGTACGGTTGAGGTTCTCTATTCAACCTATAAGAAGATTTTGCTTCAGTATCAGAATCTAACACTACCACTTCAGCTTCAGGACGAGGCTTGGGAGTGTAGTTGCAATCACGGAGCAGCTGTTCATGTGATGCAGAGGTTGGAAAAATAGAGTCACTATGGTTATTTAGAGAGGTAGAAGGAATAGGTTCAAAGGTGGCATGTGGAGGAGGTTGAGAGATGGAGATATTTGTGTGTGGTGGAAAGAGAGTTTGAATTGGTGGTATATCTAGAACATGATCAACAGCAGCTTGGTCAGAAACAAAGTTAGTTGAGGGTGAAGGAGAAGGGATGGAGGCATCTGGAATTGGTGAAAGAGGAGGAGAATTTGGTTTGGTTGTGGGATAAGATGGAGGTGTAAGAACACGGACAGATACATGTGATTCTGATGTGGCTTTTTCTGGTTCAGGGGTAGGGGCAACCGCTATTGGTGTAACTTCTGAAAAATCAGCAGGAGCAGAATCAGGTTCAGAAATGCATATACCTTTGGATGCTTTCTGAAAGGCTTTGACCACAGCCTCAGTCTTCTTCTGCTTCTTACTCTTCGGCTCTTCAACAATTTTTGTTTTTCCACTAGAGATCTCTTTTCTTCTGACGCTCGCCAGGACTTCCTGTTGATTCACAGCCTCTTGAACAACATTTTCTTCATCGGATTCTTGAAGAATCATCTTCCTTTTTCTGGTTTTCTTCTTCTCAACAACTTCAGCAATCTCAGCATTGTTATTTGACTTCTTCTTCTTTTTTTTCAGCTTCCTTCTTTTTCTTCACAAAATCAACAGAAACAGCCTTAACAACTTTTGCAATGACTTCTTCTGGGACCACTTCTTTCTCGGTGGTAGCAGCAGGATGATCAAACTTTCTTTTGGTCCTTTCTTCCTTCTTGCGATTCACTATAATTGGAGCACCTTTCTCTTGATCTTTAAGACTTTTATCCTCTTTTTGTGACTTCAGATACCTAGTTCTGACTTCTGGTACCTCACTATTGAAGAAGGTTTTAAATTCAGCTAGAACTGGTTCTCTTCTGATTCTTGTTCCAGCAAGAGGTTGAGGAGTCTTACTGATAGCCTTAATCACTTTCATCTTCTTTAAGGTGAAGGCATTCAGACAAGCCCCAGTTGTGACAGCAAGGTCTTTGATAATACCTTCAGATTCCAGGTTTTCAACAATCTTGGAATGAACCAGAAGATTTGAGATAATTCTACCAAACGGAATGATGGTACAACTTTTTTCTCTGAAGGCATTTCTGGACTCCTTCACGGCCTTCCACATATGGTTGAAGATAATGTAAATAGCATCAACCTTCTTCTTAGTGGCAATGCAATACAGAATGTATTTTTGCTCATTGTTGATGAAGTCAGAAGCATGTGTCCCTTTCCTGTGATAGAAACACCCAAGAAGAATCTTGGTCCAGATTTTGTAGAGATCTCTCAAATCCTTGACATTCTTTGTTTCATTTATGTCTGGGTAGAGAGTAGATAAAACATCTTCCCAATTTACCCTTTGATCGATTTCAAAATCTCCTTCAGGGTTTTTCAGATCAAACATCACCCTTAAGATGTTCTCAGTTACTACCACAAACTTTCCATGGACGAAAGACAATATGGATTTTGGAGCGACAACTGCATGTACCCAGAATTCCTTGACAAGATTTGGGTAGACTGGTCCACAGAACTCAGCAAACAAAGAAGTCCATCCTTGAAAAATTATATCTTCTTTGAGATGAAAATTGTGTTCTTCAATGTTATCAAAATCAACCATAAGTTCACATAGAACTTCTAATTTATCCTTAGGAATGGAGCACGCAACAACTGGAGTGAGTTCCTGATTAACTTCATCTTGAATATGGAGAAGAGAAGATGAACCAACATTTTGAGATGAAGAAGCAGCCATTGAAACAAAATAAACAGCTAGGAAGAACAAAATTATGGGTTTTCGATTAGGGTTTTAGAAGTGACTAAGAAGATTTCAAAAGAAAGTATGCAAGAAGAAAGAGAGACTCGGAGCGAAAAAGATATATGAGATGATTTGAAAAGAATATATAGAGACTGATTTTAAAAAAAAATGCAATAAGATTAGAAAATGAACAGTTACATAATCAAGAGAAATCAATTTTCATTTATTGATAAGTGACGTTAGGTGAGAGAACAAGGTAAATGAAATGATTTAACACAGTTACCTAGGTCGGTGTCTTTTCAACTGCACGCTTTGTACTAACCGTACAGACACATGTTCACCATCAGATAATGGATGACAGCTGTAAAATATGAATAGACTTTACGCCTTTTCATTCTGATCACTGCTTCTGATTGTCATTCTTAAGAAATGATCTGGTTCTGATAGGATCATCTTTCTTCCCAAGGATCACATCTTCTGAATGAGCTGAGGCAAGTCTAGGTGATCTTCTGATAGTTGGTTCTTCAGAAATCCTAAGATTCTCTAAAGATGCAGCAACTTGATCTTCTGATCCATTGCTTCTGAGACTGCCAACTTCTGCAGCTTTGCTTCTTGGTTCTACTGCTTCTGATATATCAATATCAAAATCTGCAAAATTCTCAAACTGCTTTGGTTTTTCAAGACCAAGCTTATCATCAAACCTGATATTGATTGATTCTTCTACAATCAATGTTTCAGTATTGTATACTCTGTAGCCTTTAGAGCGTTCAGAATATCCAAGAAGGAAACACTTTTGTGCTTTAGAATCAAACTTACCAAGATGATCTTTAGTATTCAGAATAAAACATACACATCCAAAAGGATGGAAATATGAAATGTTGGGCTTTCTGTTCTTCCACAATTCATAAGGAGTTTTATTTAGAATAGGTCTGATAGAGATTCTATTCTGAATATAACACGCAGTGTTTATTGCTTCTGCCCAGAAATGCTTAGCCATATTGGTTTCATTGATCATGGTTCTGGCCATTTCTTGTAGAGTCCTATTCTTTCGCTCTACAACTCCATTTTGCTGTGGAGTTCTAGGACAAGAGAAATCATGGGCAATACCATTTTCTTTGAAGAACTCCTCAAAGAATTTGTTCTCAAATTCACCACCATGATCACTTCTGACCTTTATGATCTTGCACTCTTTCTCAGATTGGATCTGAGTGCAGAATTCAAAGAACACTGAATGAGACTCATCCTTGTGTTTCAAGAACTTTACCCATGTCCAGCGGCTATAATCATCAACGATGACTAATCCATATTTCTTCCCTCTGACAGATGCTGTTTTGACTGGGCCAAACAGATCAATGTGCAAGAGTTCTAACGGCCTTGAGGTAGAAACAACATTCTTAGACTTGAATACAGGTCTGGAGAACTTGCCCTTCTGACATGCTTCACAAAGAGCATCTGATTTGTATTTCAGATTTGGGAGTCCTCTGACCAGATTTAGTTTGTTAATCTGAGAAATCTTTCTCAAACTAGCATGACCTAATCTTCTGTGCCAGACCCATTGCTCTTCAGAAACAGACATAAGACAAGTCACTTTCTGCTTCTCAAGATCAGAAAGATCAATCTTATAAATGTTGTTCTTCCTCTTGCCTGTAAATAGGATTGAGCCATCCTTCTGACTTACAGCCTTGCAAGACTTTTGATTGAAGATTATATCATAACCATTGTCACTTAATTGACTTATGGACAATAAGTTATGCGTTAATCCTTCTACAAGAAGTACATTAGTTATGGAAGGAGAGTTACCAAGACTTATGGTTCCAGAGCCAATGATTTTGCCCTTCTGATCTCCTCCAAACTTGACTTCTCCACCTGGTTTAAGCACCAGGTCTTGGAATGTAGACCTTCTTCCCGTCATGTGTCGCGAGCACCCAGAGTCCAGGTACCATGACATTTTGCTTTCTGTCCTCTTTTCCGCCAAGGATATCTGCAATAGGAATAATCTTTTCCTTAGGTACCCACAATTTCTTGGGTCCTTTCTTGTTAGTTCTTCTCAAGTTCTGATTGAACTTGGGTTTAGCAAAATATTTAACAGGAGGAACAGTATGATACTTCTTATTCTGAGTTCCATGATATTTCTTAGGTTGTGTTACATGCTTCTTGGTGTGTGTTATGTGAAAAATTTGTGCATGTGATGTGTGCTTAATATCATGGGAGTGGCCAAATTTAAATTGGTTATACAGAGGCTTGTATGATATTTTCATATCATCCACAGATTCAAGCTTGTATGGGATTTCACCCTCATAACCAATGCCAACTCTCTTGTTCCCAGACACAACATATATCATAGAAGCTAGCTGACTTCTGCCAATACTTCTAGATAAGAACTTCCTGAAACTTAAATAATATTCTTTCAGAATATGATTCAGACTGGGAGTGGATTTTTCTGAATCAGAAGGAGATCCAACATTATTGGATAATTTTAAAACTTTTTCTTTTAATTCAGAATTTTCCAACTCAAGCTTCTTAGTTTCAAATTGCTTTTTCAGCTTTTTGTATTTGATACTAAGATGAGCTTTTAATTCAAGAAGCTCTGTTAGACTGGAAACTAACTCTTCTCTAGATAGTTCAGAAAATACCTCTTCAGAATCTGATTCTGATGTAGATTCTGATCCATCATCTTCTGTCGCCATCAGCGCAAAGTTTGCCTGCTCTCCTTCAGAGTCTGATCCTGATTCTGATTCAGAATCATCCCATGTTGCCATAAGACCTTTCTTCTTATGAAACTTCTTCTTATGAAACTTCTTCTTGGGATTCTCCTTCTGAAGTTTCGGACACTCATTCTTGTAATGTCCAGGCTCATTGCACTCATAGCAGACAGCCTTCTTCTTGTCAGATCTTCTGTCACCAGAAGATTCTCCACGTTCAAATTTCTTTGAACTTCTGAAGCCTCTGAACTTCCTTTGCTTGCTCTTCCAGAGTTGGTTCACCCTTCTGGAGATCATGGACAGTTCATCTTCTTCTTCAGATTCTGATTCTTCAGGATCTTCTTCTCTAGCCTGAAAAGCGTTAGTGCATTTTTTAACATTAGATTTTAATGCAATAGACTTACCTTTCTTCTGAGGCTCGTTTGCGCCCAGCTCTATTTCATGGCTTCTCAAGGCACTGATAAGCTCTTCCAAAGAAACTTCATTCAGATTCTTCGCAATCTTGAATGCAGTCACCATTGGGCCCCATCTTCTAGGCAAACTTCTGATGATCTTCTTTACATGATCAGCCTTGGTGTAGCCTTTGTCGAGAACTCTCAATCCAGCAGTCAGAGTTTGAAATCTTGAAAACATCTTTTCAATGTCTTCATTATCCTCCATCTTGAAGGCTTCATACTTCTGGATTAGTGCAAGAGCTTTGGTCTCCTTGACTTGAGCATTTCCTTCATGAGTCATCTTCAAGGACTCATATATGTCATGGGCCGTTTCCCTGTTAGATATCTTCTCATACTCAGCATGAGAAATAGCATTCAGCAAAACAGTCCTGCATTTGTGATGATTCTTGAAATCTTTCTTTTGATCATCAGTCATTTCGCTTCTCGTGAGCCTTACACCAGTAGCTTTAACAGGATGTTTGTAACCATCCAACAGAAGATCCCATAGATCAGCATCCAGACCAAGAAAGTAACTTTCCAGTTTATCTTTCCAGTATTCAAAGTTTTCACCATCAAATACTGGTGGTCTAGTATAACCATTGTTACCATTGTATTGCTCAGCAGAGCCAGATGTAGATGCAGCTGGATTTGTTAGAATTTCACCAGCCATCTTTTACTAAAGCGTTTTTCTCTTCCTGAATCTTTTCTAAACACGGTTAAGTGCTTGCACCTTAGAACCGGCGCTCTGATGCCAATTGAAGGATAGAAAAACACTTATAAAGGGGGGGTTTGAATAAGTGTAGTCTAAAAACTTGAATGATAAAAACAATATGCACAGTTATTTTTATCCTGGTTCGTTGTTAACTAAACTACTCCAGTCCACCCCCACGGAGTGATTTACCTCACCCGAGGATTTAATCCACTAATCGCAACAGATTACAATGGTTTTCCACTTAGTCCGCGACTAAGTCTTCTAGAGTATCCTGATCACAACCTGATCACTCCAGGAACAAATGCTTAGACACAAGCTAAGACTTTCTTAGAGTATCCTGACCACCACGTGATCACTCTAATTACAACTGCTTAGACACAAGCTAAGACTTCCTAGAGTATCCTGATCAACACTTGATCACTCTAGTTACAACTGCTTAGACACAAGCTAAGACTTCCTAGAGTATCCTGATCAACACTTGATCACTCTAGTTACTTACAAATTAATGTAATCAATTCTAAGAGTATTACAAATGCTTCTGAAAAGCTATAATCACAACAGTGATATTTCTCTTAACGTTTAAGCTTAATCTCACTAATATATTACAACAGCAATGTAGTGAGCTTTGATGAAGATGAAGTTTCTGAGCTTTGAATTGAACAACGTTTCAGCAAGTTAATATTCACAGAATTTGGTTCAGAGTAGTTGTTAACCTTGCTTCTCATCAGAACTTCATATTTATAGGCGTTTGAGAAGATGACCGTTGAGCGCATTTAATGCTTTGCGTGTTCCGTACAGCTTTGCATTTAATGTTTCACGCTTTTGTCAACTACCTCGAGCCTTGTTCACGCTGTGTCTACTGACGTTGCCTTTAATAGCTTCCAACGTTCCTTCTGTCAGTCAGCGTAGCCTGCCACCTGTACTTTCTTCTGATCTGATGTTTGTGAATATAATATTTGAATATCATCAGAGTCAAACAGCTTGGTGCATAGCATCTTCTTGTCTTCTGACCTTGAAGTGCTTCTGAGCGTGATACCATGAGAACTTCAGTGCTTCTGCTTCTGATCTCAAGTTCTTCTGATGCTTCTATAGACCCATGTTCTGATTCTGCCTTGACCATCTTCTGATGTCTTGCCAGACCATGTTCTGATGTTGCATGCTGAACCTTCTGAGACAAAGCTTCTGAGCGCTGATTTGTGCATACTCTTTATATATTTCCTGAAAGGGAAATTGTAATGTATTAGAGTACCACATTATCTCACACAAAATTCATATCCTTGTTATCATCAAAACTAAGAATATTGATCAGAACAAATCTTGTTCTAACACCTTGCAGCTGTAAAAAGAAACAAGAGATATCATACTAATTAAAAGTATAAAATTGAAAAGGGAAAAGTTGAGTCGAAGAACCTCCCATTCCACACCTTCAAGTATCGAAGAAAGCACTCGAACGTGTTCCAGGCCAATATGAAGGTGGCCTTTGAAACTGTCTAAGGCGTGTTTAGTCGGAACCACCCGCTGAGCACATGTTTTGGACTCTTCGCAAATATTTTTCACAAAATCCCCACAGACGAACCATTCTGGAAATGGCAGGCTAAAGGCCACACCAAATTTTGTAGTTGGTAGTCTAGGGAATTTTGGACGATATATGTTAAAAGTTTTTTTGTACTGTTGTTCTGGTTTAACGTACGAAGACAGTTTTAAGTTATCCATCTTCTTGGTAAATTTTTCCTTAAAGGCAACTGTAGCTTCATGGATGGTTCGACCTAAATCATCGGGCCTATAAGCTGTTTCAAAGTATTTCGGGAATGCTTGGATCTCCTTGATGTGAGTCAAAGTACCTTTCTTAACCTTATCCTGCACAGAAGAGAAAGCTTTCGTCACGTGTTGGGTAAATCCTTTGATATTTAAAAACTCTTGATAATAATAACTATGCCACCAACTGTCAAACGCTTGAGTAGAAAGAAAACATGGTTGAATCGCTGCAGGGACAAGTGTTGTTCGACCATAATATCTGGTCAAAAGTTTGCTACTTTATTCCTCTGTATGGACCATGTTATAGAGGAGGAGACTACCTTTCTTCTTGAAAAGGGGTTTTGGAAAAATTTGAATCAAGCTAAATTGTCAAGTGACAAGATTCGGCCGATAGCCTAATAGGACGATGTTGTTCTTTGATGGACGGAGTCTTAAATGGATCACTCTAGGAGAAAGGACTGACTCCCAAATGGCAAGAGATTCTTCTTAAATTTCCTTGTGAACCACTCAGGTCCCACCTTTCTGGTTCTAAATGGATCCATAGAAGGAGTAAAATTGTGACATTTTGCAAAGACCATCACAAAGTTGATAAAAGTTTGTTGGAGGTTGCATCTTTCTTAGACTGGAGTTAGTTGAGCCATACGTACTCCTTCAACCCTCCTATTTTTTATCCCTTGGGAATTGGCATCAATAGGGCTGAGGTATGGTAAAGAAGCCTCAAAGGTAGCATTCAACCAAAGTTGTAGCAACCAGAAGGGACCAGCAAGTAATAGGCTTCCTTTTGGTTTGGGGTTCTTAAGATATGTGACTCCTTTGCCAAGAGACTCATAGAGGTGGATCAGAATCATTTCGCTCAAGCAAAGTTTGTGTCCAACATTGAGTTTGTTGGCAATGATTATTAACTTCTTCGCCACCTGAATAGACCTTGACCAGAAGACGTAACAGCATAGCCATTGAGCCAGAAATGCAATGAGCTCTTTGTTAGATACTTTGTATGTTTCCTTATCATGGTAATTTTCGATATGAGTACTATACGCTGCTCTAGAAACGTCGAAATCAATAGAGTCCTCAACCATTTAAGAAGGGTTAAAGGTGTCACCAATGGGTTTAAGTCCGACGATAGCAGCTATATCGAACAAAGTCAGTGTCATCATTCCACAAGGGAGATGAAAGGTGTGATAAGTGTTGTCCCAGAAAAATAGGGAAGCAACTAACATGCTTGAGTAATAAGCAGGTCCTACCTTCGACAGTTCTATTAGATCAAAGATACCCATTTCTTTCCAGAATTGGAGTTTTTTTCCTTTCTACTTTAGCTAACCAAGCTAAGTAATCTGTAGGATCTCTAGATAGAGGGGAAGGACGAAAAAACCTAAAACCATTGTTCATAAAATCTTAATTTGATAGGCTCATCCGTCGAAGGATTGCCTTGGTTATCAGGATGTGGTTGTTCATTAGTATGACTGCGAAAGGTGCCATAATGACTGCGACATCATTGGAACTGAAAGGTTGGGTGCCAAAACGAATGGTCAAAAAATGCCTTTTTATTCGATATGTCGAAAATGACATTTTTGGGGGGAAATTTCTTAGTTGGAGTTTTTTCGACACCATGGTTATTAGTGAAAGAAAATATTTGTTATGGATATTATGAGTTTTTGACGAAATACCACGTTTGCGAAACGCCTGTCAAAATTGCCTCTGATCAGAGTAAGTGTTGGATGTGGACTTAGAAATATTTTCTAACTTTTGTGGTTGGTTCGACGTAAAGAGGTGTTCAGCAGGGAAGTTAAGTTTGAACGAAGATATAACTGCCTTTTGTCCTTATCCATTTTTTAGAGGATGCGTGGAGCTCCAGGGCGAAAGTAAGGCATGCCGAATAAAACATGGCATACCCTGATCGAAAGACCGTTAAAAACGGTTATTTCGAAGTAGTATATATAGGAGTATTGGCAATTAGGATTCGTGTGTTCATTTGTGTACAAAATCTCACTAAAAAAACTCAAAGTATTTGTGTATTGAGAAAAGGGTTCTTCTGAGAATGTACATTTAACACCATTCTTATACTTTTTACCGTTTTATGCAATTTACCCTTTTCCAAAATTTATGTCCTTATCATTTCCAGAATTTAAATTCTTGCAATTTACTTTCAATTGCTTTTTACCTTGCTTTCTTTATAAGTTTTATAACATTACTTTAAAGAATCGCGTAGATTAAACAAACTTTTCAACAAGAACACGAATGTCGTCGAAATGTTCTTAATTATCAAAAATAAGATTTGAAATATAAAGAATATCTCCTAGGATCAATTTATTCGATCTTGTTAGTAACCAAAAATCCTTGTTTTTGGAAGACCAGCGTTTATTTACCAATTTTTACGGTAAACACATGTGTACAGAGATGTCAGACATTTTTTTGACATCATACTAACTGGTTGAGAAAGTTCATCTCTCAACTATTGTGTGCATTCCACTAACTATTAACATGTGCTACTTGTTTGTACTTTCTGCTACATCTTTGATTGTGGAATTATTGTGTATTCTCTACAAGGTTGAGAATTATTTGTGTGTTTGATTTATTTTCATACACTGGGTTCTTAAGTTGTTTTAACCAAAATAAGCCAAAGGGGAGATTGTTAATTCTCTTTATTATGATTGGCATTATGTTTCATAAAACTAACTTATGGCAACATGTTGAACAAAGATTCTATTCACCTCAACTAAAGAAGACATTTTGAGAAAGATGTCCTATGCAGATTTCATTCGACATTGCGTCTGTTATAATTACAGTTGGATCTGTCGAAGTCGGTTTATGTACAGGTGCCCCGAATACTTAGGAATATTATGCAGTCCTATATGACGCTTGATTTAAGGGATAAGATATTGTCTCTGTTTCAAGATATTTGATTAGTTACTAAATATGGACAATATTTAGGAATCTAATGATTGAAATCCTATCTTCTTGGAGAAGATTTTGGAAGATTTTCTGGAGTTCCTTACAACGATTTGAAGTCCAAATCCAATCCAGAAGATTGCTATAAATAGCAAGCATCAAACCTATTATTTTGTGTGAACTTATATTGTAGTTTGAGTTAGGGTTTGTGCAGTCTTGTCTATTATGAACCTCTCTAATATCATCTTGATAGAAGAGTTTGGTGTTTTCATCGAGTTGTAAGTTTTGTGCTCATTCATAAGCTTTTAAGCATTGAATGACTGTGTTTTAGAAGTCTGTCTTCTAATATTTGTAATTGTTCATCACGATTGTGATTTAGGGGGATTGAGGAAGGCCTCACACGTAGGAGATTCTTAGATAGAAGTTAGCATGAGTAGTGATTAAGTGAGAAGTCAGTAAATTGGAGGTTGTTTATGTGTGAACCGGAGGTTGTTTGTATAATACTTTGAATTGATACTATCATAGTGGACTTATCCCTAGCTTGCTAGCCCTCAGAGTAGGTATTTTTTATACCGAACTGGGTGAACAAATACTTGTGTTCTTTAAAGCTTCTACACTGCACTTTTATATACCTTGTCATTGTGTGTTGTTTAGAGATCACTGTCTCGACATCTCTTAGGACATCTTAGATCTAAACACTAGAATTTCAAGCCATATTGGTAACTATTTGGACATCTCCTTTGATATTACCATATCTATGTGATGGATTGATTTTGTTTGTATGCTTTAATTGTGTTCATGATACATACACCATATCTCATACATGATATAACTTTAGATACTTTACCTAGATAATTTCTTGAGATAGTTATACTTGCTTCCTCATTGATATTGCTTGTGTCACTAATCCAAAAGAATGAGATATTATTGGCTAAAATTTTCAAGGTACTCACCTCTTTTCCTCTTGTTTACTTTGTGCTTTGTATTGTTAAAACTTAGCAACCTCTTTTCTTTTTTTTTAATTTTGCTTTGTATTGTTAAACGTCGGCATTTTTAAAACAACCATGCTTTGTATTTATAAAACTTAGTATCTCACCCATTGCCTTTCGTTTTTTAAGCTTGGCTCCTTTTAAGAACTTGCTTTGTATTGTTAAAGCTTAGCAACCAAAAACCTCTTTTAAAACCTACTTTGTATTGTTAAAGCTTAGTATTTTAAAAACTTGCTTTGTATTGCTAAAGCTTAGCAACCAAAAACTTCTTTTAAAACTTGCTTTGTATTGTTAAAGCTTAGAAACCAAAAATTTCTTTTAAAACTTTCTTTGTATTGTTAAAGCTTAGCATTTTAAAAACCCTTCTTTGTATTGTTAAAGCTTAGCAACTAAAAACTTCTTTTAAAACTTGTTTTGTATTGTTAAAGCTTAACACCCAAAAACATGTTTGCCACTTTGGCTATTTATTTTCCTTTTAAGGGGAACTACAAATGTTTTGACTTTCCTATTGCACTTAAGGAGTATGTAGGTATAAGATGCTATGTATTTTCAAACATAATAAAACTCTTTTCTCACCATCCCACTCTTTTTCACAAACAACAATAAAACAATAATATATATTTTTAAATAGGTTCCTATAGAGTACTACATATGTGAGGGGTACTAATACCTTCCCCTTTCATAACCAACCCCTGAACCTAAGATCTCTTTTTGTTTTTATTGGTTTTTTAATTTAAAAATTTCTTTGGGTTTTATTTCGCTCTTTTTCCCATTTCCTTTGGAAACAATAAAGCGCGGTGGAGATTTTCACTAAAATACGAGCTAAGTCAATCCAATGGCTCCGGTCACAATTTTCACCGCTACACATTACATCATCACCTTTAACATAAGGATTCAACTTGTGATCCGTCTTAACATGTGTTATTTCAATCATGAAATTTTTTATCTCAAATATCTTAAAAAGTTCAAGTTCATACTTCAGCTGATGCAAAATTATACCCTTCTGTTTACCCAGTAAAATGGTAAACAATCGCTAGTTTCCTTTTTAAATGTTACTCTTGCGGAATCAACTAGAATATTTCAGACTAAAGTGCTAATTTATGATTTGTTATAGATTATTGACTAATGTAGACGCATTAAACTTAATGAATGATAGAAAAAATGGTCAGCAAGTGACTTTTAAATGTAATAAACAAAGGATAACACCCATTTAAATGCAATAAAGACAACAAACTTTATGGAATTTAAGTAAAGGCAAAGAAAAACAAGAAAAAGACTTTTACTGAAATAAATGCAAAGTAAAAGGTGATGAACGCAATAAAAGGAAACAAAATGGTATTAAATGGAAAGGATGCAAGTGATTGCATTAAAAGTAAATTGGTACACAAACATACATTTTCAGATTTCACTCGTTTCTCATTTTCAGTGTAGAGATTGAGTTTATCATAAAGTGTAAAATTGTGGACCCCTAAGATGATTCTATTCTTCTGCTTAAATAGGCATTCCCAAATAACTGCTTCTGACAGTTGCTTGACCCCTTGTCGACACGTGTACCACCATGCATAAGATTTTACACAGAACTTCACCACGTGTCTCAGCATGTAAAACCGCCAACAACTACCAATTCTCTTTCCGGCCCCTTCGACTTCGACTAGCCTTAGAAGCTAGACTTTTGATACTCACAATTTCTAAAGGCAAACGTACAATTTCTGAAGGTTTGTTTCGAAGGAGCGTTGTTAGAATTTGTGTCGAACCTTCTTCGACCAAGCTCTCTATTTCGTCTCCTCAAAGTCTTTATAAATATAGGAAAGTTGAAATCTTTGGTAACAAATTCCCCCCAAAAAAGGGCGCCTTCGACTTTTAGAGAGAAAGTGGCGTTTTGTGTTCCTTCATATTTCGACTTCACTAAACGCCATCATTAAGTTTCAGTTTCCAAGGTTATTAATTATGACCTAAAACCCTAGGTAGTGGGCTCTTTAACCACTCTCCCACCTTCTTTTACCGTTTCCCCAAAACATCCAATGAAATGACATTTGTTTTTGAAACGTCTCTTTGCTGATGTCATCAAATCACCACTCTTTACTATAAAATCTCTCTCTTTTTCCTTTCTTCTTCTCCGTTTCTATTGCAACCTTTAGCAAAACGCAAAGTTCTCAAAAAAAAAACTTCACATTTTCTTATCAGATGGCATCCAACACTAACATTCCTGCTACTGGTACTAACCCTCTCGCCCTTGTCATTAACCAGGAAGAAGAAAAAGGAATATCAACGCTTCCTCCTCTGCTCGCAAGTGAAGGTAATGTTGCAATCTGGAGAAATCAAATGCTTATACCATTTCAAGTACCTGACAAACTCCTTGCATTTTCTGGTTCATACCCAAATAACCGTACCCATCCAAAAACGGTTCAAAGCTTCTTTCCTGCTTATGCTCAGAATGTGCCATTGGCTTTTGAGAAGCAAAGGCAACTTGATCTAAAGTTCATGAATCCTGCTATGAGGGTTTTCCACTTGATGCCTCCTTCTGGAAACAAAAACTATATCGCTTGGCTCGACAAAGTTCAAGCCCAAAAACAACAGCGATGGGAAGAACTAGGTATCTTCGACGCAATTCAAATCTCTAGGCATGCTCATAAGGTAAACTCTTGTATGTTGTTAGCGTTTCTCTTCTTTTGGGAAGGCTCGACTAACACGTTTCACTTCCCTTGTGGAATTATGACCCCAACCCTCTTCGACGTGGCAGCCATCACAGGGCTCTCGCCTATGGGGGAAATTTTTGATCCCACCTTGCCGACTCAAATGGAATTCAATTTCGCCAACGCCACCATCACAAGCTACATTCAAAATCATCATGACAAAAGTACTTCTGATATGTCAGACGAAGAGCATGTCGCCTTCCTGACTTTTTGGTTATCTTACTATCTCTTCTGCCCAGGTTCTCTTCAAATAGCCAAAGCCTACATTCCCATGGCGATCCAAATTCATGAAGGTCGAAAGATCTCTCTAAGTAAGTTATTGCTTGCTTACCTTTACTATAATCTGGGAGTAGCCTCCCTCAGAATCAAACAACTCATTGAAACCCCAAAACAACTCTCATTATCTGAGCCTTACTGGCTTCTGCAACACTGTTTCGCTAGCCATCCTCGAAGTTCTTCATGATAGAAGAGTCGAAGGTGTGAAGCTAGCTCTTCAAACTCCTCAGTGCGATTCAAACCGCACAAATTTCTTCAAATATATAAAAAAAAAATTGCAAATTGCAAAGTCTTTCTTGCGTCTATGGCTCCTTTTTCCATTAGGTGTTTCGGACCCACTTGGTTTAGAGCCATCTTCTCTGGTGACACCCCCACTTTGCATGCTCAACTTAATGGTATTTGGGTTGCGTTTCTAACTGCTACACTCTTGTCACATCGTATTGAAGCGACAGGAAAATGTTATGGGTTTACTAGTTATCCACCAAACTTGGTTTCTAGACAATTTGGTTTGAGCCAGATGTTGCCAAAAAGATTCTACAGTCGATCCACTGACATATATTGGTTTGGTCGAAAGTTCACAGCTGAAAACCATACAGATTGCCTCAAATTTCTCAGCAGGCCTAGTTTAGAACTTCCCAACTTTACCTTTCAAAATTCTTATTTTACAACCAAAGAATTTGAAATGTGGTGGAGCATTTACTACCAAATTTTCAACACCAACTTTTATGAAAGGCTAAATACTGCTTATGACATCCTGGAAGATCATCTCTTTAAAGGTATATTGCCTTCCTTAACCAATATTTATCATATTGTCCTTCTGTATTTATTCATGTCTATATCATTTGATCCTTTTTAGATCTCTCTAGTAACGAACCTGTCAATGAAATCAAAGACCCTCTCGTTAAACAGGTATTTGAACATTTACTGACATTAATCATTCCCTTTGCTTTTAATGACTAACGTTCAATTCAGGGGAAAAAACGTCAAGCAACTTCGACCAACACTGGACCTCCCCCCAAAAAACACATCACAAGACGAAAGGTATGTCTTTCTTTCTCAACTTGACCTTTATTTCTTTTTCTTTCTTGGACTTAATCAAGAAACTTTGCTTCGCAATTAATTGTGAAAGACGAACTAGAGGAAAATCAACCTCCATAACCTGTCGAAAGTGAAATTTTTTCCAATCCTCCAACACCGTTGAAGAAAAAGAAAACCATCACCAGAAACAACAAGAAGCCTCCCCCTAAAGGAGGGAAAAAACCAGCAGAAGCGAATGTTGAGGTATAACTATTTTTGTTACACTTTCCCTCTTTCGACGAATACTCATCTGATACATAAGTTATTCTTTTATCAGAAGCCCTTGGTGATTGTTGATGACTCTCCTCAGAAAAGTGAAACAATCATCAACAAAACTTCCTCCAACTCTCTTACAAGTCCACAAAGAATAGATGCCTTTGAGATTCGTACTAACTCCACCAATTCTCCTCCTCGACCTACGCCTGCAGCAACTGCTACTCTCACTTCTCCAGTGGCTCAAACCAATCAGGAGGTGAACCCTCATAGTTCTGCACCAGTTTCACCAAACCTTTCGCCACTCAAAAATCAAACTGATGTTCAACCAACTCTTACCTCAATCAACACTATCCCCAACACTGGCTTTCAAACTCATCCAAACAATCCTCCTGAAGAAAATACCTCCGACAATCCTCTTAGTCAAAAAGAAATTCTGGATCTGAAAAAGACCAATCCTTCAGAAGCTCTGTTGCGTCTACAATGGCTTAGGGAAACTTCCTTGCCTCAAGAAACTGCCATTCAGACTCCTATTCCAGAATCTGAAATCGAAGCGTCAATAGTTTCCTTAATTTGTGACCTTCGTGGTCATATTAATGAACCTGAATTTCTTCTTGTTCTAGAAGAATCTGATTCTCTTGGTGGCGAGATAAGAAAAATGCTAGACCAAATACTCAAAGCTCCACATCCCAATCATGTAGCCCAATACTTCTTCAGGTTTGAAGCTTACTTCAACCAAGTTTGGCGAGACCTGGTCACACGCAAAAATGCTGACTTACAAATGAAGAACAAAGCTTTTGAAATGGCTAGAGAGTGGGATTTCAGTGCAGCTTCTGAGAAAAAGGTTAGAGAATTTCAAGATCAGATCCACAAGTTTTCTGAGAAAGAAAAGCTCATTAATGATGAAATCTCTGGCTACAAAGCCCAAATTGCAGAGCTTCAACAAAAAATTCTCGTCCTTGAGGAAAAGAAAGCACGTCTGGCTTTGTCTGAGGATATTCCTTCGTCTGGTACTATCAACAAGGAAGCTTTAAAGGGTATCAGTCATGGCGAAAAAGCTTTAAAGCTAAAGCAAGACATTTCCTCTTTGAAACAACTTGGTTCGACTCAACCAGAAACTTGACTTTGAGTCAAACGCCTTAGAAGGATTCAAGAGTGAATTTCCAACATTTTAACTTTGTAATCTGTGGCTTTATTTATAAATTTCAATGTACTATCTGGCTATTGAGCCATTATCAATTATATATTTCTTTTTGCTAAATTTCAATTGTTATCTCCTGAAGTATTGGCTTATATTTCTTCAAATATTTACCATTTATCCTCAGGATTCGACGGTCCTCATTTAACTCCTCAATTTCATATGCATTATTTGTGAAGACTTGCACAATTTTAAATGGTCCTTCCCAATTAGGAGACCATTTTCCTAAAGACTTGTCTTTCTGATCCATGGGTAAAATGACTTTCCAAACATAGTCATCTAAAACAAACACCTTTGTTTTCACTTTCTTATTATAAGCGTTCGCTACTTTCTCTTTTTGCTTTATCAGTCTATCTAAAGCTATTAACCTTTCTTTGTCTAACTCAACCAGCTCATCCATCATCAAATTCCAATATTAATCTATAGCTATATCATTTTGTCTTTGAATCCTTACTGATTGTAGACAAATTTCAACAGGAAAAACTGCATCATGTCCAAAGGTTAGACGAAATGGAGTAGTATTTGTTGCCTCTTTTGGGGAGGTTCGACAGGCCCATAAAATTTGGTCAAGTGTCTGATGCCAGTTTTTTGGCTTCCTTCCCACGTGCTTCTTTATTAAATTTATGATAACTTTATTAGCAGCTTCGACTTGTCCATTGGCCTGGGCATAGTATGGGGTCGAAGTCAACAACTTGAAACCTGCTTCTTTTGCAAACTCTTTCATTTTTCGACCAGTGAAAACTGATCCTTGGTCAGTAGTAATGGTTTCTGGTATCCCATATCTAAAAATTATAAATTTTTGTATGAAATCAATTACGCTTTCTGGATTAACATTCACCAATGGTATAGCCTCTATCCATTTTGTAAAATAATCTATCCCCACTAGAATATACCTCTGCTGTTTAGACGAAGCAGGTTTTATTTCACCTATTAAATCTAAAGCCCAACCTCAAAATGGCCAAGGTTTTACTATTGCATGTAATTCACTAGCGGGTATGTGTTGAATACCTGAAAACTTCTGACATTCTTGGCAACCTTTTGCAAATTCAATACAATCTTTTAACATTGATGGCCAGTATAACCCTCGTCGAAACAAAATCCATTTCATCTTATGACTTGATTGGTGTGCTCCACAAGCACCACTATGTACTTCTGATACAACTATAAAAGCTTCAACTTCACTTAAACATTTCATTAACACACCTTCGACTGTCATCTTATATAAATCATTCCCTAGTATGACATAACTCAAAGCTCTATACTTAATTTTCCGATCAGTCGTCCCAACTGGATTGTTTATGTATTGTACTAATGGCTTTCGCCAGTCAGTATCCGTCATATTGTCGATGGCAAAAATTTCAGCACTTTCTGCATAAGTTTCTAAACTTCTGTCTTCACTTTCACGTTCCCCCCCAATTTTTGTCATTGACAAAGCAGGGTAATGACGTTCGACTTCTTTATCTTTAACTTCAATTAACTCTTCCAATCGATCTTTAGAAACTCTATATCCTGAAGCAAGTTGTGCTAACTCGTTAGCTGCACTGTTTTCGTTCCTAGGCACATGAGTTATATGCACTACTTGAAATATCTCCAACAACTGAACAACCAGAGCATAATAAAGAATTAAATTTTCTTTGATGCATTTATACTCCTTTGTAATTTGTCGAATAACAAGCTCCGAGTCACCTTTTATCTAGACTTCAGCAGCCCCTAAGTCTAAAAGGACTCTCAATCCAGTAATCAAAGCTTCATATTCTACTTCATTATTAGAACAAGCTTTACTGAATTTATACTTAAACGTCGAAGGTATACCCTGGGGAGATATAATTAAAACCTCTATACCTGAACCATTTTTATGACTGGAACCATCAAAATACAACTGCCGCATAGTCTGAGTGACCATATTTACTGATACATCAGTCAATCCATGGTCAACTATGAAGTCATCTACTATCTGTCCTTTCATAGCTTTCAAAGGAACATAAATTAAAGAAAATTCAGTTAAAGCTAACGCCCATTTTCCAATTCTGCTATGCAGAATAGGTTTGGACAACATATGCTTAATAATATCATAATGAGACGAGACATACACATCAACAGGCTTCATATATTGCTTTAACTTATTACACGAGTAGTACAAACATAAACATAGTTTTTCAATATCAGAATATCTAGTTTCTGCATCCACTAAAATTCGACTTAGATAATAAATAGCTCTTTCGACACCATGGTCATCTTCCTGGGCCAACATACTCCCTATTGTCGAATCAGATGCAGCTATGTACAATTTCATACTCTTATTTCTATTTGGGGGTATTAAAATGGGAGGCTTCGTTAAGTATGCCTTGATTTGATCAAACACCTGTTGATTTTCTTCTTCCCATCTGAATACATCATTATTCTTGAGTTTGAGCAATGACGAAAATAGCTTCGTCTTTCCACTTAAATTTGAGATAAATCTCCTCAAGAAATTAACTTTCCCCAACAATGATTGTAACTGCTTTTTTGTGTCTGGCGCTTTCAGCTCCAAAATTTCCTTGGTCTTATTTTGGTTTATTTCAATGCCTTTCTTATGCACCACGAAACCAAAGAAATCCCCTGCATGAACACCAAAAGCGCATTTTAAAGGATTCATTTTTAAACCATACCTCCTCATTCTCTCAAAGGACTGTCGAAGGTGGTTCAAATGTTCATTTTCTGATGATGACTTTATCACAATGTCATCAATATAAACCTGCATAAAATGCTCTATGAAATCATGAAACATTAAATTCATTGTCCTTTGATAAGTGGCTCCAGCATTTTTTAAACCAAACAGCATTACCACCCATTCATAAGTACCTAAAGCACCAGGGCATCTAAATGTTGTTTTAGGTATGTCTTCTTCGGCTATAAAAATTTGATTATATCCTAAATATCCAGCTAACATACTTAAGTATTGAAAACCTGCAGCTGAGTCGACTAACATTTCAGCCACATGCATGGGATACTCATCTTTGGGAGTAGCACGATTCAAGTCTCTGAAATCTATACATACTCGAACAGTCCCATTTTTCTTAATCACAGGTACAATATTAGCTAACCACTCGACATACCTTGTAGTTCGAATGAACTTGCTTTTTAAAAGTCTTTCAATTTCTTTCTTTATCTTTGCCATGACTTCTGGGGCGAATCTCCTTGGAGCTTGTTTTACTGGTTTTTGCCCCAAATTTAATGGAAAACGATGTTCTACCACAGTTTGACTCAAACCAGGCATCTCATTATAATCCCAAGCAAAATAATCCTTGTATTCCTTGAGAAGTTGGGTTAATTTAACCTTCATTTTGACATCCATCTTTGCACTAACGTAAGTTGGTCGTCGAAGTGAATTGTCACCCCAGTCAATTTCCTCAAGAGAATCTTGAGCTTTCATTCTTCTATGCGGTTCGTCTGGATCTTTTTCGAACCCAAGAGGTTCCTCATCATAAATCCCATCAAACCTTTCAAACTCTGAATCCAACTTGCTGCTAGATTGAATATTTTTGTCTGTAAGCATGGCCTCAAAAGCCATATTTTCCTCTAAATCGACTTCTAAAGCCGCTTTTAATTTATTTTCGGCTAAATAAGCCATAATTCGAGCCAAATGAATTGACTCAGCAGTTATTGTCATTAATCATTGTCCACCCATCAGGCGGACTTTCCCCATTCATTGGCTCATTTGGGTCATCTTTATTCCAAATGAAACCATAATTGGGGTCTAAATTCAAGTATTTAGACACACTTTCGTCAGAAGAATACATTTCCTCTGCTCTACGACAAGGACCTACATTAGCCAAATGTTGTTCAAAATGCCTTCGACTTATTTTGCTCGCATCAGCTTTATAATAACTCTGATCAGCCTCCACATTTTCCACGATTCCATCTTCTCTCCAAATTGCAACCCTCTGGTGCAATGTTGATGGAACAGCTCCTACCCCATGAATCCACTCTCGACCCAAAAGTAATTTGAAATTGGCTTCTGAAGCAATCACCATGTAAATAGTAGGCCTCACTATAGAGCCCACAGCTAGTTTCACCTGTAATACTCCCAAGATAATGCTGGTCTTACCTTCATAATTTGACAACACCATATTGTGAGGCCTTAAATCCCTATCAGATTTTCCAATTTTCTACAATAAAGAGTGTGGCATCAGATTCACAGCCGCTCCACCATCAACAAACATTTTATTCACAGATGTACCATTTACTTTTGCCCTTATGAACAAATGCTTAAGATGGTATTTCATCCCATGATCAGGTTTTTCAAACACAGCCTTTTGTCCCTCAATTACGCCAATTTCCATTACATAATAACAGACAAACATATCTTCTTCCTTCTCGTCAGGTGTAAAGTCATCTCCAGTTTCAGAAGCCTCTGAAACCCTGTCGAACTCAGCAGGAAGTATGGATACAATCCCACAATCAATTAATAACTCGTCTGATTCCACGTCAAAGTTATCATCCACTAGCTCTTCGTCTGACAATGGGGAATACTCCATCTCTTTATCAACACTAGCATTTGGTGAATTTTCTACCATTTCTTTTCCCAGTATTAAATCAGTCGACAAACGATTATTGCTATCCTTACTTGTTCTTCTAATAACTTCTTTTGATAGGGCCTTGGTTGGTATCTATCGAAAAGTATCTGAGCTGGATTCGACGGAATACTTCTATTCTTGTGGTTTCTCTGATACAGTCGCCATTGACTTCTTGTCATTGGATTTTTCCCTTTGTAATTTGGAGATATATAGTCCTTTTTCCTTGACCCATTTCCTTTTGAACTCTCAGCACTAGCTCCAGTCTCCTGAATCCTCCACTCAGGACGTTTTCCTCCTTGAAAGTTCACTGGCTTCACCCACTTATCTTGAGGAATGTCAGATGGGGGACGAAAAGTTCTTGGTTTTTCAAATTTCTTTCGGTAAAACTCAGCCCTTCGAGTCATACTGCTTTCCCCTACAAACAAAAATTGGCTATTTTGGCCACGTCTAGGATCAAACATAACTTTCTTTGCAGCATCAACATCATATACAGTGTCACATCTTGGGCACAAACCAACTTGGGAATTGTTTTTGTGGCATCTCTCCAAAAACTTCAACAAACTTTCGGCTGGCTTAGGGTAAGCCATGCTCAATACCTGGCTGTCAGTAGCCACATTCTTTTCTTTGTCAAAACCTTCAGTAGTTTCGACCATCATTATGTCAGCAAATTCGGTGTAGTTGGATTCTCCAATCATCATTGGATTCTCATCCACTTTCATTGATGATTTTGGCTTCCCCCCATATTGCAGCCTACCTTCCTTCAAAGCCTTCTGCACCAAATCCCTGAAAAGCACACATTGAGATGTTTTATGGCCCAAAAAATTATGAAATTTACAAAATCCTCTTTTCTTCTTTTGTTCTAAAGGAGGATTTTTTAATCCTTGAGGCACAATGATTTGTTCATCAGCAACTAACAAATCAAATATCTCATCACACTTTGTTATGTCAAAAGTATATGTTTTATTTGTGAACTTTTCATTTTGGTTTTCTTCTACTGGATTTTTTCCATTCGAAGGCTTGAGTAATTTACAAACATACGGATGTCCTGGTTTTAATTCAGCCACGTTAACCTCGTTTTCATCATAACTACTATCTGAGTCTAACTCATTTATTGCAACATATGCCACCTTTTCCTTCTTATGATATTTATTTGATCTTACCTTTTCGGCTTTCAATCGTTCTACCTGGCGAACCCTATCAGCCAACTGCACCATGTCTCTCAAGTATTGAGTGTCTAACTTTTTCCTAATGGAATAATCTAAACCTCCAGCGGCCATTTCGACTAACTCATGTTCCGGGACCTGTGTACAAATCTAGCCTTTAGTAACCTAAATCGATTTAAATAATCATCTATCGACTCATACGTATTTCGTCTTACACCTGCTAACTCTTTCAAACTAATCTTAGACTGCCCCATATAAAACTGTTCATGAAACAATCTTTCCAACTGGTTCCACGAAAACACTGATTGAGGTGGCAAAGTGGTGAACCAAGTGAAAGCAGTCTTCGTTAAAGAACTGGGAAAGTATTTTATTTTTAAGTTTTCATTATTAGCAAGATCACCTGCTTCTGTTTGAAACCTAGCAACATGTTTGACTGTGGACTCACCAGTCTCGCCAGCAAACTTTGTAAATTTTGGGACTTTCCAACCTCGAGGTAACTCAGTTTGTCTAATATACTCCGACAAAGGAGACACAAAGTCTGGTCTATGCAAACCCACATTTATACCATTTTGGACTAAAATTTGTTCTACTACATTTGAAATATTATTATGGCCCATAAAATTATTTTGTTGAACATTTCTCAAAACTTGCTCCACATCTTGATTTCTTTGTACTACCCTAGGCACATTCTGTTCCAAATGTTCCTCTTTGTCTTGCTCTGTAGTTTGACGTTGAGTACCTTGATCAAACCCATTTCCTGGTGTTTCGACTACCCTTACGTTCGACACTTGGGACGTATGCCTAGGTTGAACCGGTGGTGTCCCAAAGAAATCTACTATTCTAGACATTTGATTGGCTAACATTTCATAACTATGGTTTGTGTTATTTATCATGGGAGTGAATATAGTCCCAATTTGTTGAGTCAAAGCATTAACCATATAATGATTACTCTTATCCATATGTTGTCTAATTGAAATCATAGAAGATGTATTTAACGTCGGTGGCGGTGGTGGTAAATACCCCACTCCTGGGATTCGTCCTCCTGGATTATAAGAAGTGTCTGTAGCCATCATGCTTTCAGAATAAGTGGCAGGATTAGTATGTAATCCCATCATCATTGATGTAGGCATTCCATATTGGGGAAATCCAGGTGGAGGAATTCCTCCTTGAAATAATAGGGGTCTTGTCACTTGGAATGGCGAGCATACATGAGAGGATACAGTGGCTGCCACCGTCCCAGTATTATTAGAATTTCGTGTTGGCGACATAAGCACCGTATGTTGTGATAACGTTCCTGTTGGAACCACATCTATATTGTTTCTAGGTGGATCGACATTATTTGAAGTGTTGTTGTTCGACATCTCATTCAATTGCCTACCACTTCGTAATCTCATACATACTTTCGATTTGTTTAAAACAAATGGTAATACTTAGCACTAACGGGTCCCACCAGGTGTGCCAATTTGTTTACCCAGAAAAATGGTAAACAATCGCTAGTTTCCTTTTTAAAGGTTACTCTTGCGGAATCAACTAGAATATTCCAGACTAAAATGCTAATTTATGATTTGTTATAGATTATTGACTAATGTAGACGCATTAAACTTAATGAATGATAGAAAAAATGGTCAGCAAGTGACTTTTAAATGTAATAAACAAAGGATAACACCCATTTAAATGCAATAAAGACAAACAGAATTTATGGAATTTAAGTAAAGGCAAAGAAAAACAAGAAAAAGACTTTTACTGAAATAAATGCAAAGTAAAAGGTGATGAACGCAATAAAAGGAAGCAAAATGGTATTAAATGGAAAGGATGTAAGTGATTGCATTAAAAGTAAATTGGTACACGGGAGCGTATCCGGTGAGAACTAATATCTATTATGAGAAACGAGAACTATTTATGCGAATCATTAGATTTAATTAACGTTCAAGATTTAGAAGTTCCATATCAAGATACACCTTATTGAATTATTTTTGTTAATATTAATATGTAAAAATTCCATAAAAAGAGATTCTTACTCAAAATAGTTATGATTATTAAATATTTTTCTGCTATATTTAATATTTAAAAAATTTATAAAAAATGTTTTTCTATTTGTTATAATCATATTTAATATTAAAAGATAACAATTTAAAAATAATGATAATTCGATGAAAGAGCTATATATTTTACGTTAATTTTTTTACTTAGTAATTTCTAATGCAATGTAATGAATAAATTGTGAATAAAATATTGGAAGTCTCATTTGAATTTAGAAGTTAGAAGCAAGTGTAGAATGTTTTATGTATAAAAATACATTTTGCAAAAATATAGAACTATATAAAATGGGAGATACAACGTAATTTTTTTTTTAAATCTATTAAATTTTCTGAGTTAATATTTTTTAAAAGAAATTTATGAATTCATTTTATTTATTTTTATTACTAGGAATATGTGTAAATAATATATGGTTATGGTTATTTTAAATTTAATATTATTTTTCAGGTATTTATTTGGATTTTTTTAGTCTTTTCAAAAATATTTATAGTTTAGATCATTTTTATTTTAAATAAATTTAAATTATATTTTATACTCATATCCTAACTAAATTTTACGAATGTTTATAACAAATATTTTATATTTATATCCTAACTAAAAATATTATGTTTATAACAAATAGTTTAATAATATTTAAATAACAATGTAATCATTGCAATAAAATTATTTTGAGTATGAATTTCTTAATATGGAATTTTTACATATTAAGTTTAATAGAAAAAAATTCAATAAGGTTTTCTTAATATGGAGTCTTTAAATCTCAAACGTTAATTAAATCAGACGATTGATATTAATAGTTCTCATTTCTCACAAATCTATTAGTTCTCACCAGATACGCTCCCTTGGTACACAAACATACATTTTCAGATTGCACTCGTTTCTCATTTTTAGTGTAGAGATTGAGTTTATCATAAAGTGTAAAATTGTGGACCTCTAAGATGATTCTATTCTTCTGCTTAAATAGGCACTCCAAAATAACTGCTTCTAACAGTTGCTTGATCCCTTGACGACACGTGTACCACCATGCATAAGATTTTACACAGAACTTCACTACGTGTCTCAGCATGTAAAACTGCCAACAACTACCAATTCTCTTTCTCGCCCCTTCGACTTTGACTAGCCTTAGAAGCTAGACTTTTGATACTCACAATTTCTAAAGGCAAACGTACAGTTTCTGAAGGTTTGTTTCGACGGAGCGTTGTTAGACTTTGTGTCGAACCTTCTTCGACCAAGCTCTCTATCTCGTCTCCTCAAAGTCTTTCTAAATATAGGAAAGTTGAAATCTTTGGTAACACCTTCTCAGAGTACATAATCTCCATTCTAGAAAATATACCATATTTTCCAAATTAGTCATCTCAAACTCATTCATCAACACCTTCTTAAACTTGACTATCTCATTAAAACAACTCCTTGTTAGCAATGTTTCATCAACATAGAGACACAATAGACTCGTATTTCCTTCAGAAGTATGCTGAACATAAACCTCATACTCTATCTCACACTTTATGAATCCTTGAAGCTTGAAAATGAATCAATTTTTCAGATTCCAAGCTCTAGGAGCTTGTTTGATTCCATACAATGCTTTATGTAACCTTACACCATCCGTTCCTGATTCTTTTTCATAAATCCAGGAGGTTGTGACACGTATACTTCTTCTTTTAATGGACGGTTCAGAAATGCATATTTCACTGATTGTTTCATGTCTAGCTACAAGCGGAAACACTTTAAAGTAGTCTAAGCCAGATTTCTGTAGAAATCCTATAGCTACTAACCTTGCTTTATGTTTTCCAATTGATCTATCTAGCTTCAGCTTTATCTTAAAAACCCATCTGACACATATGGTTTTCTTCTCCTTTGGAAGCTCAGTCAACTCTCAAGTCTTGTTTCTTTCTATAGCCTCAAGTTCTTCTTTCATGGCCATCTGCCACACTTTATTCTTGAGAGCTTCTTTAGTACTCACTAGTTAAGAGTCTACTAACATGGCAAACTGAATGACTTCTTCTTCAGAATCTATCTCAGTGTCTTACACATGTCAAACTCTGCAAATCTTCTTGGTATTTATCTGATTCTTTGTGGCTTCTAAACTTATTCAGAATCTTCTTAAAGTTCTAGAACAGTATCAAATACTGGACCACCTTCAAAAGTTACACCTTTATACGCTTGACCCCCTTTAAAGGCTTGACCACTAGATTCTAGATTATCATCAGAATCAGGATCAGAATCGCCTTTATCTTATAACTCATCTTCAGAGTTTCCTTCAGAATCAGACTCGACTTCAACTTTAGAGTCATCTTCTCACTCTAACTCATCTCTATAGGAAGAATCCCCTTCATATTCAGAAGTATCTTCAAAAGTTATCTCCGGTGTCAACATTGCACCAGAGTTGGATTGAGACTTGCTCCAATCCCACACTTCTGAATCTTTCACAATGACGTCTCTGCTAACTTCAACTTTATTAGTGAATGGACAATAAATCTTATATGCACATGTACTATGGTACCCAATCCGTAACATTATTTTGCTTCTATCATCCAACTTCTTTCTAGTAGCACATGGAACATGTTTGTAAAAAACTGAACCAAATACCCTAAAAGACTCACACTTTGCTTATCTCCAGTCCACTTCTCAAAAGGAACAATTTCCTTCAGCTTCTTCCTTGGACACTTGTAGAGCACATATGCTAAAGTGGTAACAGCTTCTCCCCACAAGGTATGAGGGAACTTCTTCTATTTCAGCATGCTCCTTGTCATAACAAGCAGAGTTTTATTTCTTCTTTCAGGAATACCATTATGTTAAAGAGTATATGAAGCAGTCACCTCATTCTCAATTCCATTCTCCTCACAGAACTTCTTGAACTCTGTAGAGTTGCACTCACCTCCGCAGAAAGTTATAAGAACTTTTAACTTCTGACCACTCTGTTTTTCAGCTTTCACCTTGAACTTCTAAAACTCAGTAAACACTTCATGCTTAAACTTAATGAGTGCTACCCATGTCATCCTTATGAACTCGTCAAAAAACGACACAAAGTACTTTTTTCCTCAAAGTGAAGGTACTTCAAATGGTCCACATACATCAGAATGTACTACTCCTAATTCATGCTTTGCTCTTAGGGCCACTTATGGTGCAAATGGAAGTCTAGGTTTCTTGCCTTTCATGCATATCTCACATGACTTCTCAAGCTTCACAATATTAGGAATGTCATGTACTAGTTGCTTAGAACTCAGATGCCCTAAGCTTATGAAGTTCACATGCCCGAATCTCTTATGCCATAGCTAATTGTCACCTTCTGCGCTAAGGCATTTAGTTTCAGCTGTCTCCACATTCACCTTGAATGTACTGTTGTTTCCCGGCTCAAATTTCATAATTGGCTTCAGATAAAAATCATACAACTTTAAGAGATTGTTCTTCATAGTTACTGAGAACCCTTTTTCAATGAGTTAACCTACAGTCATTAGATTGCTCTTCATACCAAAAACATACCAAACATCTTTGATCATAACAATTTTATCATTCTTCACTTTTACTTTGACATTTCCCATACCTTCAGCATTAAGGTACTTATCATCAGCACATATGATCTTTGTCTTCTTTCTAGAGTCAAAATTAATCAGCCATTGTTTGTTTACAGTTAAGTGATTAGAGAAGCCAATATCCATATACCACCAGTCTACCAATAGCATGGGTTCATCATCAAAATCTCATATGCTTATGTGTAATACGGTGGGAGAACTGACTTTTAGAAATGTTGTGGATAGCAAGAGTCGCCACCGACTTTTATTTTATCCAATGTATAGAAAGGCTAAAAAAACAGGAAAAAACCTTTTTAAAAGACTGTGAGTTCGGGGGATAAGTTATACAAAGGGAAGGTGTAAGCACCCATCGTATCCATGGTTATCCATGGGCTCTTAATTGCTTAGCTCACTTTTTTTTTTCAAAATATTTGAAGTGTCGTGTGTGAATAAGAAAAGATTTTGAAGAAGAACTTTAGCTTGTAAATAAGCGTAGTCTTTTGGAAATCGTTTTGAAAAGGAGGTGTGAAAAATAATTTTGAATTATTAGAGCAAGCAATTAGTAGCAACTACCCTAAGTTTTAAAATTTGTTCTTTTAGCTTTTCAAGGCTATCCATGCCATAGGAGGGTAGGAAGTCCTTTTATTGGATGTAAAGGGTCATCGGGGAAATATCGTTCGCCATAAAACTGTCTCTACCATATAGGGGATAGGTAGTCTTTAGGGAAGGATATAATAGTCATTAATCTTTTTTAGGCATCATGCGAGGATACCTTAGCAATTGGGACAATCATCGTATTTTCTGAGGCAGCATCGAAGGACTAGATCTCATATGATGATTTCAATAACTTTAAAAGCAACCTTTGCTTTAGGTATCCTCGGAATCGAGGGACTTGACTATTTTCACAATTTAAGGCAGCAGGCAACAGTAATAAGGCAACAAGGCAACAAGAGAGGTTACCCTAAAGGTGTGTGTGTGGCACAATCACGTGGTTAAATTCAGTTATTTATCTTGTAATTAGTTATTCTAATTCAATTCAGGGTTGCACTCCCTAGGATTACTAACCACGTAGTTATAAACAAATAATACAAAACCTAACTATTACAAGGCCTCAGTGGGGGATTACATGGCCAAAAACCCGTTGGTGCATGAAAATAAAGGCAAATAATAAAGACAGAAAATAAGAGGGAAAAATAATTAATTTAAATATCTTGAGCCTTCATCGCTCCTTGATCAACCCTGAAAATTACGAATGAAGAAGAAAAGTTAGTGCATTAAAGATCAGCAACCCAAATTTACCAGGATAAATCAGGGTTTAAACCATAAGATATGAAGAATTAATGAAAACATTCAAAGATTAAGAAAAATCGAGAGTTCGATTAAATATAATAATTAAATAATTATTGGATTAAATCCTAATTATTTAATTGATTAAAAGTTTATTTGAAAATAATATTGAATTTTAAATATATAAATAACTATTAATAGAATTAGAAAAAAAGTCGAGCTTTCTATAAAAAATAAATAGGTATAAAATTATTATAAAAAAAATAATTTATTAAATAAGTAAAAATAAATAAATAAATAAATAATTATGATAAAATAAAAAAAATAAAAAAACAAAAAAACAAAAGTATTTATGTAATTAAAAAAATTAGAAAACTTAGCTTTGATTAGGTGTGGGTCGTGGCTGAGGGCCTATGGTGATCTCGCATGGTTGGCCCCCTCAGATGAGACTTTGTGGAAATCCAATGGCCAGGGAAGGAGGGCACGTCGTGGACAAGTGATGAAGAGGCACACTGGATTCCGCAAGAAATTCCCTCAAAAATAAACAACTTACCCAGGGGTCGAACTCGTGACCCTGGGATTACCAAAGCAATGCCTTTCCAACTATGCTGCGAGATTAACTTGTTAAAGGTTTAGCGAAAAAGCAATAAATATGATAAATAAAAAATTTCAAACGAAGAGTCAAACGATGGTTCAGAATGGGCCCCTCGAGCGTGCATTAGCCAATGAAATCGTAGGGAGAATTTTGACTGGCCAATCGTATTGGAGAGAGAACAACACCCTTTGACTCACCAACCAGAGACCGCCACGCAACTCTCCACTTTCCACAAGCCACTATTCATTGTCTTCTTCCTCGGATGCTGCGAATTTAATTGCGAAAATAGGTGCGGCTTTACCTGCGGATTTTTCCGCAGGTATTATGCTTCCATGGCTGCGACCTTCGTACCTGCAAATTAACGAGAATAAAAGCAACAAGAGTACCATACCCCCCTAAACTGACCCCCAGGAATTCAATGGTGGTATTAGTTTGGCATAAAAACCCCTGCAACTGCAGACCCGACGAAGAGACTCGATTTGCCCTAACAATGGCAATTCTTGTTATACGCGTTAGAGCTTCGTTTTAATTGTTCCAACCTTGTCTAAATGCACCCAGTAACACGTCAAAAGCATCGTATCACATTAAAACGCAATAATACATGACATACAAGATTTTGAAACATGAATGCAAGAGATGAACATGGCATGCTTGTTTAACACGTGAATGATCAATACTAACTACCTGGACTTACTATTTGGAGACTCAGGAACTGATTGGGACGAATAGTCTGCTTTGAATCTTGTTTGAGAGAAGATTTTGAGTATGCTCTTATTCTTGAAGAATTTGTCCTCTTAGAAACCCTAGCCTCCTTCTATTATTTTCGTCCCCTATTACCTTATACAAGTTATGTATTTATATATGAATGAATTAGGGTAATAAACTTGGTATGAATCTTCTTGAATCAATGATTGAAAATTTGATTGAAATTGATTTGTAAATATTTCCAAATTTGCTCAATCTTAATCTCTATCTTTCCAATCTTCTTTGCCACGAAATTTGGAGTATTTTTGATGATTGGAATTGATGGGAAGCAAAATCAAAACAAATCTTTTTGTATTTTCTCTTAATTATTTGATTTAAATTGTATTTTAAATGAATAAAATTCAATATAAAATCAAATGATCATCAAAAATTCGTGGCCTTTGGATTGGATCTCCTTAATGACTTGAGGAACAATATTGGATCACAAAACATTGGGCCCATTTGCAAGAAAGTCCAATTTGAACCATATTTGTTTCACATTTTTCATCCAAATTTGTCCAACTTTGACAAGACATATCTCCCTCAATTTTTTAGATATGGAGGAGTTCTAGGACTTTTTGGAAAGCTCAAGATGTCCTTTATAAGCCACTTTGGAAACTTTTTTCCATTTGATAATTTTATCTTGATGATATGGGCTTTGACAAAAACCTGCTTTTGGTTGACTTTCAGAAATGACCTATAATCTTTTGATCCATATCTCTCAAATGAAGCATTTTTAGCCTTGGCATGTGAGAGACAAAGTTGTAGAGAATTAAATTTCCTTCAAATTGAGCTTTGGATGGAAAATTTCTAATGATCCATGTGAAAGTTATGGCTGGTCAAAGTTCAGTTGACTTTAGGTCCAAAAACCCTAATTTAGAAACTTTGGGTTTTGTTGATTTCTGAACTTTTCTTGATGAATCATGATCAACTCTTGATCAAATGATGAATGTTACTTCAAAATGTTGATGTTGATGAAAAATCAGGAGCTTTGACTGTGGTTTGACCATAGTTTGACTTTTAGGTCAACCAGACGATTATTGATCATTTGGGCCATTGACTGAGCAATCCTTTGAATCAGGGCTTGAAATTTGGCATGAGTATGCTTTGAATCATATGAGATGCCATGGAGTTCACTTGAGGCATCAGAATTTGATTTTTATTGATTAAATCAGAAACCCTAATTTTGGATCTTGTTGCTTAGGAGGGAGTAGGTGTGTTCAGTTCATATATTGTCTTGAGCAATTGAGAGTCAGGTGAGTCAAAAATATCTTGAAATATGGTGGGCAAATTTTGGGATATGACATTATGTTTGCCTCTTTTGATTTCCTTTCCTTGTTTGACCAATAGTCCTTAGCAAAGTGACCAAACCTATTACAATTGTAACACTTAACCTTTCTCTTGTTAATCTTATCCTTTCCTTTCTGATGTTTTTCTCATTAGAGTTGGAGGCTTTTGACTTCTGAGAACTACCACCACGCCTTTTCTTGGCTTCTGACCAAGACTGGTTCTGACTCTTCTTATTAGAAGGCGCCTTCAGAGCCTTCTCTACCTCTCTTTCAGAGGTTCTTTCAGTCAGACACAACTCTTGTGCCTCTAGACTACTCTACAACTTTTCAATTCTTATGGTGCTGAGGTTCTTAGAATGTTAAATTTGCTACAACAATGTAATCAAATTGAGGAGTAAGAGATCTCAGTACCTTTTCAATGATTACTTGTTCAAAGAGCGTTTTTCCACAAGCCTTCATCTCATTTGTGATCAAAATCACTCTAGAGTAGGGGTGTTCGCGGTGCGGTTTGGTTCGGTTTTGAGCATAAAAGTCATCCTAACCGCGAGATAAAAATACATGCGGTTCGGTTTGGTTCGGTTGATTTTTAAAAAGTCATCCAAACCAAACCAAACCAAACCAAACTAATGCGGTTAGATCGGTTCGGTGGACCGCGGTTTACACTATAAAATAAAAATGTACTAAAATAAAAGGAAAAAAGAAAGTAATTCAACGTTATAATATATGATATTATACCATACAAAAGAAATTATATTACAAGAACAATTATATTACAAGAACAGTAGAGAACTAAAAATACATTATAAATGAAATATATATATATATATATATATATATATATATATATATATATATATATATATATATATATATATATATATATATATATATATATATATATATATATATATTAGATAGTAGAGAATTACATATATACGTAGCTCAATAAAATACAAAAACTAAGTGGATTATGCCAAAACTTAAGTTAATAAATTAATTATTAAAATTCAAAATGTGAGGTGTGGTTGTGTGCAATTGGATTTGGAAAGATAATAAATTAATTATTAAAATTCAAAACTTAAGTTAAATATGCGGTTCAGTTCGGTTTGGTTCGGTTTTGTGAAATAAAAACCGCAAACCAAACCAAACCACGCGGTTTAGTCCAAAAATCATCCAAAATCATCCAAACCAAATGCGGTTTTTTGCGGTTTCGGTTTGGATTGGTTCGATTTGCGGTTTTACTTTTGGATTGGTTCGGATACGATCTCCCCTACTCTAGAGATGTAATTTGTCACCTTCTCATTGTACTTTATGTTGAGATTCTCATACTGCTTACATAGAGACTGAAGCTTCACCTTCTTCACTGATGCATCGTCGCCATAGCATTGTGCCAATATGTCCCATGCAGCCTCCGCTGTCGTTGAACTAACGATTTTCTCAACCACATTCGCATCAACACACTGATAGATGTAGAACAACGCATTTTTATCTTTCTTCCTTAATTCTCTTTGCGCGTTTATTTGCGCTTCTGTTGCATCTGCTGCAACCGGAATGTAACCTTTGGTGACGAGATTATGAACATCTTCAGCACCGAACAACACACGCATTTGAATATGTAACAAACTCTCAATGGTGAAAAATTCAGTTATGAAAATCACTCTTTCTAAAATCAGTTACACTAAGGTGTTTAAATACACCAATAAAACATGTCACGTAGGCAAAGCTAAAGATGCTAAATAAAGGTAACTGCCATGTAGGCGTAACAAATTATTACTACGATCTAGAAGCTAACGCCGCTTATGGAACAACCACCTATAACCACCGGTTTAGTCCGGTTCGGGGGAACAGCTCTGGCATCAAGTGGGTCAAGCCCCCTCCCGATCGCAGTTGCGGGGGATCGAACCGTGGTTCTCCCTACCAAGTACAGCGCCAATCACCACTGGACCAACTAACGATTGGTTGTAATCAGTCATATTTAGTAGAATAAAGTTTGATTGTTCTTGATGTATCATTTAATTTAATTCAAAAATATTTAAATATAAACATTTAAAAAATTAATTGTACTTAACTAACTTAATAAAAATTATACTTCCTCTAATTTAAAAAAAAAAAAAAAGAAAAAAAGAAAAAAAAAAAAGCGCATTTATTTAATACTCTTTTTTAAATTTTTTATCATAAAGTATCGAAAGGAGTAATTAATAATGATCTGATTGGGTATAATTTACTCTTTCCATTTTGATAGTAGTAAAGGTTGAAAGAGAAATAGAACATTGATTTGTGTGTGCTGAGCGAGTGGAAGCAGAAAAAAGAATATAAATACGGTAGCGTGTGCATACTGCATACACACAATGTAAAGGCATAGGCAGAGTGGTCGGCGTGAGTACTGAGATTCAGCCGACAAAAGCTGCTCTACTTTCACACACCATTTTTCACATGTGCTTCCTTTCCAATCTAATCAACTAGTACCGGGTAATCAAACAGTATACTTCTTCTGGGTTTGTGTGGTGGGTCATATACATTTACAAAAGTGTAAAGCTTATATATAGTATACTGTAAAACAATAACCAAAGATGACAAAGAAAGTGGAATTCAAATTCCATTAATAAATTTTAATTACAATATTATTTGATTTTAAATTTTATTAAAAATATGGTCTAAATTTATTTAAATTTATGGAATGCAAAGAAAAAAACATAAATTCAATGCTGTGGGAATTGAAAACTGATGAAATTGCGGAAAATAAACTCTCAAGCTCGACTCTTCTTTGCACAAAATAATCAAACATGGTTCTTCTTCTTTGCACAAAATAATCATGGCTAGAGCTGGGAAGAAAATTAGCAACATCAATGACATCAGAGATATATGTGGCAAAAGCAGTGAGATCTCTGACAAATTTTTACTCAAGACAATGCCATCAACTACCATTGCTGGAAGAAGTGAAGTGTGAAATATTTGATTATCTTAATACTGTTGAAGATTCTTTGTAGAAAATCTTTCTGAATGCATTATAGAAACCATTTACTCAAACTCTTGAAAATCAGATAACAAGGGAGTAGCAAAATATTTTGTAACAAAGAAACAGATAATAATTGAGTTTTTTTTCTATTGTTTTGTCATGTGAAACATATTTATCTAATTTTGTTTGATGATTAATGTTTTTTGTATTTGACCTTAGATGTTTGGTCATATGGAGTGTTATAGGCTATCACTTAATCCACAATCTCATTCGTTCCCAATCTCATTTGTTCCAATATCTATGCTGCAAATTCAGATGCATAAAATCAAAATTATTAAAGATATTTATATTTATAATTAATTTAAAAGTAATTTATGAATAAAAAATAATTTACCAAAAATAATAATTTACCTAACATAACTTTTATTTTGAGACAAAGTATAATAAATATAATTTTGATATTTGTTTTGAAAATTCATTGTGCCTATCTTTTTTATTTAATATATTAAAGCAATTATATCAATATATTTTCTTATAATTTTTCAATTATTAGCAATACTTATTATATTTTGATAATAAATCTTCAACTAAAATTAACACCCACCAAAACCACATTTAAATATTTTCCAAAATCATTTTATATAAATTAAAAATAATTTCTAATAACATCTAAAATAAAATTCATACGTTAAAATAATTTACAAAACACATTCAAATATATTCAAATACTATTAAAATGTGTTTAAATTCAAACAATGTAATTTGAATATGATTTTTTATATCATCCAAACATATTAACAAATTAGCATATTTACAAATTAAAAAATATTTTTAAATTATTATTTAAATGTGTTTGAATAATATCTAAATGTGATTTTAATGCATGTGAATTTCTATTTGTATGTTATTTGAAATAAGTAAATATTTGTTCTAAATTATTAAGTTAAGTATTCATCATTAAGAATATTAATAATAGAAATTGATCACTAGTCTAGTTGTATTATGATTATCATTTAATGGACTTAAGTTCGAGACCCCATTGGTACAAATTTTGTAATTTTTATTTTAAATTCAGAATTATTTAGTATTACTAGAAATCATGGAAATTATTTGTATGTTATTTAGTATTACTATGAATATTGACCTAGTGGTAAAGACTTAAGATATTGTTTAAAAGCATGGACTAATTTAGGTCGTCTAATTTTTGTGAGAGACCAAAATGGGTCTTCACTCTATATTTTAAGTGCAAATATTAATAAATAAATCTCATTGATCGATTGATTTTATGTTTCAGTGATATTTATATTAAATCTTAATAATTATGGAAATTGTAGATATTATAATATGTAAATAATATAATATTTTATATTAATTCATAGAACTAAAGTTATTATAGGTAGGTCAAATTAAGAAATTAAGTTTCTATATATATATATATATATATATATATATATATATATATATATATATATATATTATAAAGTTAGTTTTCTAAAATATTATTGATATTTATTTATTGTAAGGTCGAACAAAAAATAAAAAAAAAAAAAGATAGAATATAATAGAATATTACAAATTAAAAATGTATACATAATTTTGAAATGTATAAGAAAATAGAATCAAAGAATAAAGAAAAAACAGTATTTTTTTTAGGTAAATAAAGAGTTTAGAAATGAAAAGACATAAATTATTTACATATAAGAAAATTAAATATCATAATTACCTTTAGGAATCATTGATTGGTTGCAACTTTTAATTTCTGATTTAATGTGATTGTAACTTTTGATTTCTTAGTTTGAAATTTGAATCTAATACAACTCCTAATAATAATTTTTAATTTTGTATACTTCTTTAGATTGATGAAGAAATATTGTGTAATAAGTGTTATCAATCCAAAATACACGAAAAATTCAATTATTTAGTAAAATTTCATTAAAAAATTATGTATTCAATTTGATATATATATATATATATATATATATATATATATATATATATATATATATATATATATATATATATATATATATATATATATATATAATTTCATTTTACTAATTGTGTGAATTTTATATTAATAAATACTTTATAAATTAAATCGATTACATCAATTTAAAGAAAGATGAACTGTTATGTCGTAGAAACATTATGAACATACTAGTCGATCGTCTCTACAATCTTTACACACATAACCAATTGGCTAGGCAAATTTGAAAGACACGTGAATTCAAGTTTTGTGCTAAGGGGGATGGTACTGAAAAGTTTCTAATTTTAAAGCCTAAATAAAGATCTAGATGAGGAGATTTATATGGAGCAACCGTAAGGTTATGTGCTTCTTGGTAATGAACAAAAAGTATGCAGGTTTGTAAAATCCTTGTATGGATTAAAATAAGTATCGAAACAATGACATCAAAAGTTTGACTCTATCATACTTTCTGTTGTACCTTTTTGAACACTGAGATCCCACCCCATTTCAAATAGTAGGATCATCATCATTATCATTATCATCGTGCATATATTATTTGCTAACCAAAATACCAAAAATATTGTTGCTTGTGTTCCAAGACATGAGACTGGTCAAAAGGAGACTAAGCAAATTAGGGTTTTGGAACCCATAAAGGGGTTCAAGCATTCTCCTATACTCAAATGATTATCCCAATAAATCAAAGTCCAAGAATGACTCAATTCAAGATCAACAGCTTTCAAATTCATCTGGTGCACAAATTAGGGTCTTGACCTAATTCATCTAGGAAGTTGACTTTTAATCAGGACATGGCTCCATGGCTCAAACTATGATTCAAGGATCTTCAAATCAACATTATAATCCGCTCACATCATCCATTTTAATAGAAGATCTTGATTCAATTGGAATCCACAAGATTGCAGTTCATTTAGAAAAAGTCAACTGTCCAAGTCAAACTTTGACTTATGCGAAAGTTGGTCAACTATGGACCTTTAAAGATAAAAATCATCAATATATGATTATTAAAGTCATTTGATCAAAGAATATCAAGAAAGTCAATCAAGAATCAAAAAGTCAACAAAAGTTAAAGTTGGAAAGTTCAAAGACTTAGAAAAATTCTTAAGTATTTTCAAGTGTGTTAGTCATAACTTCATGGGCAAGTAACTTCAAATTTCAAGTATGAAACTGAAAAAACTTCCAACATGAAAGTTGTAGATCTTGATCAAATGAACAACTTTGTCACATATAAAATTTTCCCAAAAAATGAATCATTAGAGAGATATGGGCTCATGAAGATTTGTTCAACACTTGGCAAAATTTTCAAGACTTGAAAACCTAGTTTTCTTCCAACTTTGTGACCATTTTTCACCAAGATCTAAAATGAGTTTGAGAAAACTTCCAACAAGTGTATTGAAGTATGTAGTAAGGGCTTTCCAAAGAGACCATTAGCATGAAATTTCAAGACTTGAGCTAAGAGTTATGAATTTGTGAATAAGGCACCATAACACTTGAATTCAAGCCATGAACATGAGAAAGTTATGAAGCAAAACCATTTTTAATTGAAAGATTCCTTTCTTGCAGCTCCTATAACTTGTTCAAGACACAAAATTCAGAAGATTACACTTGCTTTTGAGCTATTATCCAAGTGCTTTGATCATTGCCTATTGAATCATTCCATTTCAAGCATAAAGCCATGACTTCCACTTTGGAAAAGTGACTTTAATCACCAAGTCAACTTGTCTTGAGCTTCTACATTGTTTATTATGCAGCAAAAGCATTCTAATACCAACAAGCAACCACCTAAAACTCAGAAAAGCTTCCCTAAGTTGTGACTAAAGCATGCCAAGTATCATTGAAGCCACAATTTTCACTTTTCTTCAAGGAGAAGCAAACTTGCACAACTTTCAAACCATAAAGCCAATTGATCTGTTTTTCCCTCCGCAACACTTAATATACATCATATAGAAGCCCTTGCCTCTTTCAACAAACACACAAGAATCTCCAAAGTCACTCCCTCACTCAAAAACTCCATTTTCTCACTTTGCACAAACTTGCAAGTTCCGAGTTTCTCTCAAGTTCTTTGCAAGCTAACCATCCAAACACTTCATATACATCATATAGAAGCTATCCAAACCCTAACATTACATATGTAACATCTCCATCACCACCCTCCATCTTCATTCGTCGTATTTACGTATAGAGTTAGGCAGAGAGATTAGGGACGATTCAAAGCAAAGTAACCACTCAATAGCACCAGGGAGGTTCAAGGAAGCTCATAGAATCATTCATTTGTTGCTGGAACATCAGTCAAAGGGGCTTCCATCTCCTTCCATTCAGTAAAAATATTGAACTTGAAACTCATAATTTAAGCCATCATTTATGTTCATTCTTGATCCATTATTGTTCATATGATTGGTGTGACCCGAAGTCCTATGAAAATAGGCATTGGTTGAGCTTGATTGTCATTTAATTTAACTTTGGAAAAACTAGCTTACTTCTGTTTTTATCAGAAATTCGAAAGCTACAGTCAATATTAATTTGTTTTAAGCACATGGTTAAGTTCCTTGTGAAATTTTAAGCAACTTTGATCTTTGCACTTTTGCATTTGGTTGAGAAATGAGAGAGTTACCATTTTTAAAGATTTGAAGGTTGAGAAAAATGTGATTCTACAGCAGAAAACTGCTTTTTTCGAAGGGGAAATCGATTACCCCATTATGGGAAATCGATTTCCTGAAGCAAAAATAGAAAAAAAAATTCTACATGGGGAAATCGGTTACCCCATTTTGGGAAACAGATTTCCTGAAGCCAACTTTGAAAAATATTAATTGTTTTTCCATCATTTTCTCAATTGTTTCTATGAGCAAACTAACTCCTTTTGAGCTAATTGTTTGCACACTCCTTATTTATGTGATGTATTTTGTGAATATATTTTGAAAAATCCAAAAGTATTTTATTTTAATCATTTTAAATTAAATAAAAAATAGTGCTTTTATGTCTTTTAAGGCCTTTTAATCAAAAAAAAAAAAATTCTACCCAATGTCTTGATTAAATTTGTGTGCCTATTTTAGAACTTGCCCTAGCTTCCTTTGAAGTTCATTTCATGCTCCCTTAGTTGCTAACTTAGGGTTTGCACAACTTTAGAAAATGATTAGGCTTAGGTGTACATAACCAAAACCCTAAAATCCTAATCTCATGATCCCTAAATCTTTTGATCCCAAAGAAATGCCATGTTAATACAACTTGTTGCTTTGATCTATTTCTTTGCCCTTTTACATATGCATATTGATTTTTATCCTTGTATACTTGTACTTCATTTAAGGTATTATCATTGTATATACCTACATTGTTTGCTAACCACATGCATGAGATATCTATCCATCCATCATACATCATCTTCATTCATACATGAAATGATCCAAAGGTATGAATATCCTTTTATCCATCGTCATTTGAGTTATATACATTGATCTCTTTGTTATACTCACTGTTACTTTTGTGACATATGTTATCACACACACACACACACACACTTGAGGTATTCACCATGATTGATTGCTTAAGTTGTTGCCTAAATATCAAAAGAAACGGGAATGGTATTGACTAAAATTGTCAAGGTACTCAATCTCTCTTCCAAACTCTTTATCTATGTGCTTAGTATTGTTAAAGCTTTGCACTCCACTTGTTTTGAAAATGGTTTTGTATTGTTAAAGCTCAAACTTTTTAAATCAACCCTTGGTTTTGTATTGTTAAAGCTCAACCAACTTCTTTTATTAAACCCTAGCCTTGTATTGTTAAAGCTTGGCTCTTTTTATTAAAAATTGTTAAGTATTGTTAAAGCTTAACATTTTCAAAACCCGTTGAGTATTGTTAAAGCTCAACACCCAAAAATATTTCGCCACTTGGCTCTTTTATGTTCCTTTAAAGAGGAACTACAAAAGCTCTGACTTCCGTATTGTTAAAGGGGTATGTAGGCCTAAGATACGATATCTTATCAAGCTCACTTTCAAAACCTTCTTTTCTCACCCCCACTCTATTTAAACAAAAACACAAAGGCATTTTCATAATAACAACAACAATAATAAAAATATTTTCAAAGAGGTTCCTATGGAGTACCATAGATGTGAGGGGTGCTTAAAACCTCCCCCTTGCATAATAAACCCCTTTACCCAAATCTCTAATAATTTTATTAGTTTTGATTTTAAAAACTTCTGTGGGTTTTATTCGCTCTTTCTCCCATTTCCTTTGGAAACAATAAAGTACAGTGACAACTCTGTTTAAAACATACGAGCTAAGTCAATTCAATGGCTTTAGTCTCACAAATTTCACCGCTACACTTTCAAATGGATTGTTCCTAACACTTGTGATAAGTGTTTGTGCATAAAATTTTGATATTCCTTTGTCTATATGTTAATGACTTGTAATTAATTAACTACAAGATGAATGGAATTTTAGAAACAAATAGGTTTTTAACTTCCACATTCAAGATGAAAAATCTTGAATTGTTGACACTACTTTAGGGATCAAAGTAAAGTGAAATAGTAGGGGTTATGAATTTAGCCAAACACACTATGTCTAGAAAATGTTTGAAAATTTCAAACACTTATGTTTCAAGGAAGTGAGAACTCCATTTGATCCTAGTGTCAAGCTTCAAAATAATGATGGAAGAGTTGTGGCTCAATTGGAATATGCAAGTGCAATTAATTGTCTAATGTTTTTCATGCAATGTACTAGACCCAACATAGCATTTGCAGTTTGCAAAATGAGTAGATTTACTAGCAATCCACATGGCAAATATTGGAAGGCTATCATAAGTATTTTCGGTTATCTGTTGAAAACCAAATATCTTATCCTCCAGTATGGTATATTTCCCGCCATATTAGAGGTATGTATTGATCCGTGGTAGATATTGAGTGTTAGAAATCATAAATCTACAACTGAGTGAATATTTACACTTGTTGGGGGTGCAATTTCTTGGAAGAGCAAGAAACTAACTTGCATCACTCTCTCAATCATGGAAACATAGTTCATGGCTCTTGCTTCCATTAGTCAAGAAGGTGAATGGTTGAGGGACCATCTACTAGAAGTTCCATTGGCTGAAGACAATGTTTCAAAGATCTTGATATATTGCAATAGTCAAACCACTTTAGTTGAAGCATACAAAGAAGTCTATAATGAAAATTCTAGGCACATAAGCCTTAGACATTCCCTCGTGAAAAAATTTATTAAGGATGAAATCACTTCACTCACATATATAAGTTAAAGCTATAATTTAGATTATCCATTTATTAAACCACTAGAAATATATTTAGTAAAGACTAACTCGAGATGTATGAGATTGAAACTCATTAAGTAAAGAGTTCCAACAATTGTAGAAACCCAATCTAACGTTAAGAAAAACTTAACCTTAGATTCAATGGATAACAACAAACCGTTAACTAGGATGTTTGTGCATTATTATGTAATAATGTTGACTATTGCATTTGGAGGGTCGAGTTTTCAAATTTGTAATGAAGTTTAATGATGAGAATATGTATCTCAAATAAAGTAGATATAATATGAATTTCACATATGTGAATTTCAAGATGGTGTCGTCTTAAAGTGGGAGTTGGAGTTTCTCTCACAATAAACTCACGAGATAGGAAAAGCACATAGCCTTAAATAGTGATACGTGAGAGATGCAGGCGAAGAACCATTAAATATTGTATGTAAGGTAACATCGATATAATCACAAGGAATAACATGTTCAAAGCTTTGTTACCTGAAATTCTGATTAGATTTTGTGTTTTATTTACTAAGGTTAAGTTCAAATCGAAAGATACTTAATTGTATTAGCATTCTTTGTTTCCTTTTTTGGATTTGGTCATTCATTATTAGAACAAGTGGAAGATTATTGTAATTAGTAATTAATGAATAAATTAATTAAATATTTTACCATTATTGTGTTCCAATAGTAATATGACACCTTAGAAATGAGTAAAGAGTCGCAATACTTAATTAAGAGTTAGTAAATAATTACAACACTTGGTGAAAGAGTGTGTTTTATCAAGGGTCACATTACTTAGTAAAGTGTTGCAATACTTGGTGAAAGGGTGTGTTTTATCACGGGTTGCAATACTTAGTAAAGAGTTGCAGCACTGGGTGAAAGGATATATTTTATTAAGGGTCACAACCTTATTAAACATTATCATTTAGTCTGTAAATAGACTATTTTGGATTCAGAAAAATATATCATTTCGAACTTTCCTCTTCCTCGTTTAAATTTCATATTTCTTTCTTCCTTACATTCGAGTTTTCACATGTCTTGTACAAACTCGAAGTAGACTGAATTATTTTTAGTATTCCTAAGTGTAGACTCTGACACACAATAAAGAGTTCTTAAAATACTATTAGAAAAGTGCTCATATGCATGATTCTGCCTTGATCCATTTAACGTAGAAACAATTTCTAACAATATTCACATCAATATTATTGTTCTGAATTTAAAAATGATTTAAAGTTGATATTAATCAAAATCGAAGGAAGAATTAATATTAAATAAGTATGCTTCTAAAAATCAAGTGAACAAGGGGGAATACTTTGGCTAAATCAAAAGGTTGGCCAATTTGTTTAACTAGTTAACTGAGTTAGTTAGCAACTCGATTGACTCGGGGGAAGATCTGATAGGTTTGTGAATTGGGATAAAAAATATATTAGGATTTCATGACATTATAAATATTGATCTTACCGAGCAGATCAGATGACCGGAAACAATGAAGGCTTGAAGTTCAGGATGACAGATGTGGAGAAAAAGGTGTTGTACCTGCAAGGAACTCCGATGCCAAAGTAAGTATATATTCCACAAGGTACAACAAAGTAATGGGGTTTTAGTGGTAAGAAAAAGATTACCTTGCCCTTTGTATGTAGAGGGCTATTTATAGGATGTTTTGGAATGGATTGGACGCCTCCTTTTAGGGCGGATATTTAGGAGACGCGTGGATTGGTTGTCTACCGAGCACGAGGGGTCCTCGTGGTCGGTTACTTGGCATGTTTGCCCGGTCTAGTCGGATGGAAACCACCACGTGCGTTCTGAAACTGTGGTGTCGTTTTCTTTACCTCCCCGTTTCACTTGGGAGGACGGCACGCTAAACCCTTCACGCGAAATTTGGAAGGAGAATGCGCCCGTGGTGGGATGAATTTTATTTCAGTTCTTCCTACGATATCACACGAACTTTCTTATTTGTCCTACGAGTAGGAAAGGGGAAAAAAGATCTCAACTAAACCCTAGGAGTTTGCTAAGTGTGGGGATTTCACCTAGACTAGAAATTCTAGAGTCCGGGAGGTCGGTTATACATAGGGAAGTGTTTAAACACCCTACATATCTGTAGTACTCTACAGGAACCTTCTCTGTGTCATTGTGATTGTGTTTGCTGCTAATGATTGGGAAAGTTTCTCCTTTGTGTTAGGAGAAGGAATTGATTTGATTTGAAAAGACAGACAGACAGACAGACTGACTATTTTTGGTATTTTATTAGCTCGCTGAGATTCCTTGTGAACCTCATGCCTACATATCCCTAGTGGAAGTCAGAGCTTAATGTAGTTCGGGGAACTAACTAGGGAAATTAATTGTTTTTTTTTGTGCCTTGCTTGAAGCTCAAGGTTGAAGCTTGGAATTAAATCTCTGTTTACAGTAAAGAGACATGAAATCATCTCTACAGAGAGGTATTTGTACTATTCTACCACAAACATTTAAAGGAGTGACAGAATAACTGGATTCATTTCATTCAAGAGGGGAGTCTACTTGGTTGATCAAGTATGACAGCCATCGTGCCTCTAAAATGAAAGAAAGATGCTCATCCAAATTAGGGAAAGTGTACAAGTCTGGGGATGTGCCAGAGCATGTCTTTCAGAGTCCTAAATGGGAGACTTTGATTGAAATTGAAATTGAAATGTTTGTTTGTTTGAATGTGGTAGAGTAGTAAAAATATCTCTCTATAGAGATAAGCTATGTCTATCTACTGTATAAAAGATTTGACTTTAGCTGGCTTGTATGAGGCCCAAGCTTGAGGCTTTTTGATTGATTAATTAATATTATTGACTCTGGGAGATGACTCCACTGGGGATTAATTACAGGGTATTTTTGTGTTCTGTACAAAGCCCAGAATTGAGGCTGATTCTACTTAGGGAGACTCTATTTGTGTGCCTTGTACAAAGCCCAAGGTTGTGGCTAACTGTTGAGGATAATTGAATGAATGACTCTATTTTATGTGCCTTGTACAAAGCCCAAGGTTGTGGCTAACTCTAGCTAGGGAAAACATTATTTTCTGCCTTGTACAAAGCCCAAGGTTGTGGCAGACTCTTAAATCAATGAATTGAGTATGGATGACTCTAAGGGGAAAAGATCCTAGGTGTTAGGAATCTTTGACACATGAAAGTATGGTTTATCTGCCTTGTACAAAGCCCAAGGTTGTGGCTACTGAGTGATGAAGGACTCACTGGGGAGACTCTATTATCTGCCTTGTACAATGCCCAAGGTTGAGGCTGACTCTTGACAGGGGAGTTTTATTGTTTGGGTGCCTTGTATGAAGCCCAAGGTTGAGGCTAACTGTTTTTGTTGGTTTTGACTCTACTGAGGAGATTTTATTTATTAAAAGACTGTTTTTCTTTGGAAGCTAACCCTTTCCAGGGATTTTGACTCAGCTGGTGAATTTGTCTGTTAAAAGACTGACTTTATCATGTTTTTTGGAGGCTGACCCTTTCCAGGGGTTTTGACTCTTTTGGGGAAATTATCTCCTAAGAGAAATGAATCTTTATTTATTGACATTTTTATTAATTGACTTTGGAGGCTAACCCTTTCCAGGGGTTTATATTAAAAATGAAAGAATGTGTGGAAGCTAACCCTTTCCAGGGATTTATTGAAATGGAGGTTGATTTTAATTGACTTTGGAGGCTAACCCTTTCCAGGGGTTTTGTTGAAAATGAATGGCAGAAAGATTATCTAATGGAGACTTCTTGTTTAAAGCCCAAGATGAAGGCTGACTCAATGCTGAGGATGACCCAAAGCATGGATCCTAGACTCTGCTAAGGAATATTGATGAAGATAAGGGTGACAGACTGTCCATGTCTCTCATTCCAAAAGGTGTACTCAATGCAAAATTGAGACAAACTTAGCTTGTTTAAAGTCTGGTTTAAATTGGAAGAAACTCACCAGGGTAGGCTAAAAGGTGGCTAAAGACCTGTTCCTATGTTTATAAGAAACCTGATGGGTCCTTGTATACAAGCTCAAGAGGAAGCTGGAAATGCTTTTAAGAAGCCTGTGGGTCCTTGTACAAAGCCCAAGAGGAGGCTAATCGAGGGTCCTTGTTATAGCACAAGAGAAAGCTATGTAGTTTTGAACTTATTTTGGCTCTAAGCAAATGGGTAAGAGGTTTCACCGGGAATAATTCCTCTTTGGGTGGATGTGTCCTATTATTTTTGGATTCTAAGGTTTTTGCCAAGATGTTTCACCGGGAATAATTCATCTTGGGGGTTTGAACTACAGATCTCTAATTAGGAAAGAGCCTTCACCGGGAAGACATTCTCAATCCTAGGCCATATTCCTATAATATATATATAGTTTAACTGTCCTAAGGTTTATACTCAAACGTAGTTCTAAACTAATATATGCACAATTTATATTTGACAGTAATTTAAATAAAGACTGTAAATTGAAAGCTTGTAAAGCCTAACCTGGATGGAGTGGAGGCCATTGAAGAAGTATGTACAGAGCCTCAACAGTAATTTTTGTTGTTTTGTTGATAACAGTTGAATATATATATATGATAAACAGTTAATGGTTTTTGAAAACAGAAGAAGTGAAGATGGACAAAGGTCACATAGGTATCTGAAGAGTTTCACCGGGAATAATGCCCTTCAAATACCAGAAGAATGTTTTGAAAACAGAAAGAAGATTTTGAAAATACAGTTTTGAAAACAAGCTAAGAAGAGGAGGTTTTTGGGACTTACACTCTATTAGAGGCCCAGTACTTTACAGTACTGGTGTAAAAGCAATTGAAAATGATTTTGAATGATACAAGGTTTTGTTGTTTGAAAACCCTAATCATTTGATTTATTCGGAGATTGAAAACAGTTTTGAGAATTGACAAAAGTCAACTTAATTAAAGTAAAAATAAAGATTTTTTACTTAATTAAGACCTAAACAATTAGGGTTTTATCATAAACTTTATTTACAAAATGATTTAGGTTAAAACAAAGTGAAAATATGTATTAAAGTATTTAAGAAAACACCTAAAACATACTATTTTAAACCTAATAAAAATACATGAAATAAATAATATTTTTATGATTTTTTTGATTATTCACAAAATAGATATGTTAAATAAAAAGTGTGTGAAAAATGAAGTGAAAATGATTTAATTTGATAAGTGAATTAATTATGTGAAGTTGTGAAGAAAATGAAAAGGAAAAGTGATAAAAAAATATTTTGGCCTCACCATGGTTTGAACCCACGCCCTTGAAGCCAACAATCAAAACACACACCAACCAGCCAACGCGCGCATGGTGTTATAGAGGGCATTTCAATGCAATATGTGTGTTGTCTAGTGCATAGAGTGGAAAAAAGAAAATAAAATCAAAAGGTCTGAGGCGAGGGGGATTCGAACCCCAGACCTTGGGCATGAGGAGACTAAGAGCGCATGTGTGGCCACTAGGGCAAGTTATTCATTCGTTAAGGAAACGCCTATCATTAAAAATAAGACAAACTTTGCTCAGAGATTTGAAAAATGGCGCCACCCTCCATCTTCGTCTTCAACCTCAAGCTCCATCAATTCAAATTTCTGAACTCTCTCAACTCTCAACCATTTGCAATGATGTAAACATGAAACTTGCTCTAAATTCACTCACGATTCTAAATATGTAACTAACATGAATTAATATTAACTACATCTAACTAATTTACCAGAAATCGTGAAGAACCCTAAAATTTCAAAATCAAATTAAATGACTATACTGAAAGATAAATGGATGATGATAGAGGGTTTTCAATCCTCTGATGATGCTGAACAAGATAGAATCGAGCTATTTCACAAAGAGTACTTAAATTAGAGAAGTGAGGTTCAGAAACTTACCTCTGAAAATGGAGGTCGTGAGGATGATAGAGACCACCTGGGCTTGAATGAATGATCTCAATAGCTTCCCTGAGACTCAATGATGCTAACTGGATGCTTATTGTAGCCTGAATCCTTCTGAATTGTTCTATGGACCTCCCTCGATTTGAGCTTCAAGTGGACATGGAGGTTGTTGAATTTGGAGTTACAGACGAGCTGCAGCCATCTGGTTAGCTTCACTATGACCTGAGGAGTGTGCCTGGATGATTGGCTTGGCTTGAAACCTCCTGAATTGTTTTGTGGTCCTCCAACTGCAAGTGCTCCAAATGAGAGGTGGAGATGATGATTCTCCACGCCCAGCAGTGTTCCAGAGGTTTGGATCACCTCCAAATGCCTCCCTCAATGTGTTTGAATACTTATTTTCAAAGAGAGAGCTTTGGTTTGAAGAATCCGAGTCTTCTTGCCAAAGGACCTTTGAAAAAACTAAGTATGAAGAAAGAAAAGAGAAAGCAAGAATTCTGTTGCTTTGGTGTCTTTTCTGAATGAGAATGAGGCCTCTATTTATAGGCAAATGGATGCAGATCAATTGGCTGTGGTGAGCTTGCTTAGTGTAGTGAGTTTGGTTTCTTAGCCATGAAGAAATTCAAAGAATCTCCAAAATGCAATGATGCATTTTCGGGCTAACTTCCCCTATCCATTGATCTTACAGGATCTTAGGGAACATTTCTGATATGTAGCAAGTTTCTATTGGCTTAGGAGAAGATTCCAATTGGTGAATCATTGCTTATCATAAATTCTCAAAAGTAATGATTACATAATCACATGTTCTTGCTTTTGGGAATCTTCTTCAATCTTCATGCCATGGTGAAAATGAATGCATGGTATTGTTTCAGACATGTTATGGGTCGTGTAGCATCCATTCATGAAGCAAAATGCACAAAATTGCAAAGTTCCAATTTGCACATGACCTATAATTTTACTTCATGAGGCCAACTTTGAACAAGCATAACTCCTAGCTCAAATTGAATTTGGAGAAGGTTGAACACAATTTGGAAAGCCCTAAACATCTACTTCAAATCATTAGTTTATGTCTTCTTCAGAATCATTTGGGAAATTTGTGAAAAATGAGCCCAAAGTTGGATGAAAACTAGGTTAAAACACTTAGAAAAATTTCTAAGTGTTTATGACCTAAACTTCAAAATTTCCAAAACTTCATAAATGGTTGATCTTTTGAAAAAAGTTCCCTTGTAAGATGTTGTTTTATTTTGCAAGATCTACAACTTTCATGTTGGAAGTTTTTTGAGTTGTGTAGGTGAAATTTTGAGTTCTCACCATGCCTTCAAAAACCCTAATTCCCGACTTTTTGCTCCTTGATGAATTTCTTTGAATTTCTTTGGTCAAATGACTTTGACATCCATATATTGATGATATTGATCTTTGAAAATCATTATTTGACCAAAAACCTTAAAAGTCAATGATGATCCTTCACAGTTGACTTTTCCCTGACAAAGTGAATTTTTGGGCTTTTGTGTAGAAACAAGATCTTCTCCTCAAATAAATGATGTAAATGGATTATATTGAGGTAGTAAAGATTTTTGAATCATGTCTTGAGTTTTGGATTCATGCCCTGATTAAAAGTCCACTATCTTGGTGAATTAGGTCAAAACCCTAATTTGTCGACCATGTGAAAATAATGACTGTAGACTTTGAATTGAAGTGTGATGTCCAGTGGATCTTGTCATATGAGTTATTTGAAGATGATTGATGTCTTTGAATGATCCCCTGAGGTTTTTTAGGGCTTCCCAAATGTGATCCCTGATTTCAGTCCTTGATAGGCTCAAAACCCTAGTTTGGTGACCTGAGTAAACCTGTACTCAGATGACTGGATGTCTAATCAATCATAGATGAGAAAAATGAAGTCCTTGAGCCCCATGATTGTATTAGGGACTAATCCTTGTATTGATTGATCCTTTGCCTGAGCTTTCTTGTCTTTGAGCATCCTCGATTAGATACCAGATGGAGAAGTAACTGCTCTGGGAACTTGTCTTGACCTGATGAAAAATCCTGAAGATATGCCATCTCAGGGGGGTCAAAAATTAGGGTATGACAGATGCCCCTATTTAAGTTTCTTTTATCTGGAGGGAGAGAGATTGATATCTCGATCTTTCCGGCGTAAAAGAGACTTAAATATCGAGGAATGCCCGAATTTTGGGCGCTCCTGAGATGTTGTAATTGATAAAAATCTTTGCATGACTTGATCCCGTTGTCGCACTTGGCGGGGGATGAGGAGACAAACTCCTGCAGAAATACTTGATGTGGATTCTGGCGAATGGATGGCAGTATAGGATGCGCAATCCATCTTCTTTAACTAAGTGTTGATACTTAGAGAAAGGTAAACAACCTCCCCTCGTTTCGGATGTCCATATCTCGAAACTGGCCTTAGTTGTGTTTGGACAATATCTCAGATAAAGAGAAAATTTCTAAAGGTTTGTTTCCTCATCAAACTTCTCATCAGCACTTGGAGATGAGACGCCATTTGACGGCTGTAAAGAAACTTCAAAGGTTTGTTTCCTCGTCAAACTTCTTACCATCGCTTGGAGGTAAGATGCCATTTGACGGCTGTAAAGAAACTTCAAAGGTTTGTTTCCTCGTCAAACTTCTTACCATCGCTTGGAGGTAAGATGCCATTTGACGGCTGCAGAGAAACTTCACCATCTTCCCTTTTGACTTGACGTCTTTGAAAGAATGTCATATGGCCTCATGATCTTTTGAGGGGCTAATGACTTTGTTTGGAGGCGGACGAACTGTTTTCGGGGTGAAAACTACCATTCGTCAACTGATGCCTGGGGAATCAACGAACTGTTTTCCTAACAGAAAAACTGCCATTCATCGACTCTTGTGGGGAGTTAAACATCCCAGAAACAGACAAACTGTTTGAAGAAACTGCCATTTGTCGATCTCTTGAGTATTTAACAGACAAACTGTCTTTTCTTGGGAAAAGACTGCCATTCGCCAATTGCTAGGGGAACAAACTGTCTTCTACTGGGAGAGACTGCCATTTGTTGACCTTGTCGTGATAGAAAGTGAGCAAACTGTCTTCTGTTGAAAGAGACTGCCATTTGCTGACTTTGTTGTGATAGAAAGTGAGCAAACTGTCTTCTGCTGAAAGAGACTGCCATTTGCTGACTTTGTTGTGATAGAAAGTGAGCAAACTGTCTTCTGCTGAAAGAGACTGCCATTTGCTGACTTTGTTGTGATAGAAAGTGAGCAAACTGTCTTCTGCTGAAAGAGACTGCCATTTGCTGACTTTGTTGGGGAATCTGGACTATCTTCTGGACGAAGACTATAATTCACTGACTCCGCTGGGGATCGTGAACTATCTTCCTGGATGAAGACTACCATTCACTGACTCCGCTGGGGAATCATTTGTCGATCCGCCGGGAGATTCTGAATTTTCCTTTGACAAGAAGTGGCAACTCTTGACCTTGTTGGGGAAATACCAAACCTGTAGGGATTTCCAAAATGTGAAGCAGACTATCTTATCTGAAGAAGACTGTCGAGTGTCGCTCTGCAGGAGATTCTCGGCTGAGGAATTCCAAAAGTGAACAAACTATCTCCTTGAGGGAGACTGCCATTTGTTGACTTGCTTGGTGAGATCCTTGTGTATGAACTGTTGTTTCGAAGGAAAAAGTTTCTCCGGAACTTGCAGGGGAAACTTGAGTTCATGCCTAAATGACTCAGGCATTCACATGATCAAAGCCTGACTCGACTATGCAGTTATGATGTAATGTATGCATGAATATTATGATAAAATGTAAAGTGAATGTGAATAGAATTGTCGCGGATGGAAAATCCTAAGATACGACTTGAATTCTTGTTGATCAGAAGATGTCCTCTTCTTGGAGTTCGAACTCTGTTGGGAATATCTGGTTATCAGTTGTCCGCTGTCCGAAGTAAGTAATATGAATTGAAGTAAAGATCCGTCATCGGGAGATGTTCGCAAAGCGACCTCATGGGGAAATATTGGTTCCCGGAGTCTCAACCGTTCTCGGAGCAACTATTTGCATTCTTCCTATTGTTTGTAAACCTTAGAAAGAAATTTCACCTTTATTTTTGCAAGTAAATTCATTTTTATTTTATGAAAACATTTGTTTCAAGAAAATGACTGTTTAAACTTAAAATGCATTTCAAGAAACTGAATAAGACTAGATTGCAAAGGAAAAGCACAAGGCTCAAATTATTATATATGGAATGGTAATCAGCCAAATGCTTGATTCCATGGAGTATTTACAAAGTTGGAAATTGGTAATTTTCGGAAAAAGGGCTATGATGAAACGTGACGACCGTTATCTCTCCCTTCCACTCCGAGTTGCGCTGTATTCGTGCTTCGTAGAAGATGACCTACTGCTGATGAATACTCCGCTATGGATTTTGAATGATCAAGTGTGTCCTGAACACAGTTACTTGCCATATATCCCTAACTTTTGCGTAAACTACCCCTTTCGGGTTTTAAGTCTACCGGGATTGATTAATATATTTTTTTTTATGTCTCTAATTTTTGCCTGAATCGCCCTTTCGGGTTTTCGATTCACCGAGACGCTCTTTTTTGCCTAAGTCGCTCTTTGCGAGTTTTCAACTTAGCGAGTTGTTCTTTTGTTTATTTAGGTGAAGTATTTCTTGACTGCGTCGACGTTCACAGGACGGGTGAATTCTTCTCCATCCATAGTCGTGAGTATTAAGGCTCCTCCTGAGAAAGCTCTCTTGACCACGTAGGGGCCGTCATAATTGGGAGTCCATTTCCCTCTTGAATCTGTGAGAAAAGATTGAATCTTTTTGAGTACAAGGTCGCCTTCTTTGATTGTGCGAGATCGAACCTTTTTGTCGAAAGCTTTCTTCATTCTTTGTTGATATAGCTGTCCGTGGCATAAAGCTGTCATGCGCTTTTCTTCGATTAAGTTTAATTCATCGAATCTGCTTTGACACCACTCGGCTTCTGTTAATTTTGCCTCCATCAACACTCTCATTGATGGAATCTCAACCTTTATAGGTAGGACTGCCTCCATGCCATATACAAGGGAGAAAGGAGTTGCTCCAGTCGAAGTACGTACTGATG